>NC_040090.1:69601938-69904968 GCF_003369695.1 Bos indicus x Bos taurus
AAAAAGCAAATTGTGTATATACATACCATGGAATACTACCCAACAACCAAAAAGAATGAATTATTGATGCATGCAAGAGTTTGAATTGATCTCAAGATTACTATGCTGAGTGGTAAAAGTCAAAATTCACAAACTGTGTGGTTCATTTACATAAGATTATTGAAGAGGCAAAATTATAGATATGGAAAGTAGGTTAATGGTTGCCCCTAAATAAGGATGATGGAGAGAGGGTTTGAATGTGACTATAAATGGGTAGCATTAGGGACATCTTTGTGCTGATTGAATAGCTCTGTATCTTGTGGTCATGGTTATGTGAACTTATACCTTTGATAAAATGACAGAACTATACATACACACTGTCCCAATATGAAATTCCTGGCTTTGATATTGTACTATAATTATGTAAATGTAACTTTGGGGGGGAAGTTGGTTGAAGGGTACTTGGGACTGCTCTGTATGATTTTTGCAACTTCCTGTGAAATCATAATTATTTTAAAATAAAAAGTTGAAGAAAATCAAAAGCATAAAAAGTATAAAAGAAAATCAAAACTTGGAGAAGAATCAACATGGTGGTGTGTTTCCTGTTTTTAGTTTCTCCTGATTCTTTTCTCTGAGGGTCAGAACCAGTCACCAAGCAGAACAGCAATGGCAACTAAAATCTAAAAGGAACCCTAGTGTCTTTTCAGCTAGAGGAACTAGTGAAAGCAGGCTATGCAAGCCAAAGTGAAACGGGGGAATCTGAGAAAGGAGAGGTCAGGAAAATGCTATCCCTTAATTCTGTTAAAGAAATCACATATCTCAGCTCCTCTCCTATACAGCACATAGGTGGGGCAGAAGAAAACCAACATAAAAAGGGCTTTGAGAATTGAACTGATATTCAAACCACCTCTGCAAGTCTCAGCTTAATCCCTGAACTGTGCATGTGTGGAACAAACTGAAACCAACTTAGAAAGGCTATGAGAACTGAATTGAGAATTGAATATCAACCACTGAAGGTGATATAGGCTTGATGGTCTTATTCCAACTGGGTTAATTGCCAGCTAAAACAAAGCTACTGACACTCTCCAGAGGAATATTATAAAAACCAGAATCTAAAAAAAAAATGTCGCATTCATAATATACCAATAGGTAAAGACCCAGAAAAATATAACTTAAGGGTAAGACAATCAATAAACATCAACCCTGAGAAGATCCAGAAATTGGAATTAACAGACTTTAAAGTAGAAGCTATAGCTATGTTTAATGTGCTAAGGGAATACTTAATTGTTGTTCAGTCACTGAGTGTGTCTAACTCTTTGTGACCCTATGGGCTACAGTACAGCAGGTTTCCCTGTCCTCCACTATCTCCCAGAGTTTGCTTAAGTTCATGTCTACTGAGATGGTGATGCTATCTAATCATCTCATCCTCTGCCACCCTTGTCTCCTTTTGCCTTCAATGTCTCCCAGCATCAGGGTCTTTTCCAATGAGCCAGCTGTTTGCATCAGGTGGCCAAAATATTGGAGCTTCAGCTTTAGCATCAGTCATTCTAATGAATGCTTAGGGTTGATTTCCTTTACGATGGACTGGTTGATCTCCTTGCTGTCCAAGGGACTCTCAAGCCTTTTCCAGAACCACAGTTCAAAAGCATCAGTTATTCAGCACTCATCCTTTTTTATGGTCCAACTCTCACATCTGTATATGACTATGGGAAAAATATAGCTTTGACTATTCGGACCTTTGTCAGCAAAGTGATGTCTTTGCTTTTTAATATGCTGTCTAGGTTTGTCATAGCTTTCCTTCCAAGAGGCAAGAAGCCAGACAAAGGGAATACTTATTTGAAATACATACAAATGTAGAAAACATAAGAAGAGAAATAGAAACTATACAAATATAACCAAATGGAAATTGTAGAACCCAAAACTACAAATTCTGAAATAAAATGACACTGTATGGACTTGGTACCAAGACAGAGATTACAGAGTAAACAGAGTAAAATTTAAAGTAGATCAGTAGGACTATACAATCTGAAAACTAAAGAGAAAAATTATTTTAAAGAACAGAACTTCTAAGATCTGTATATCATATGGTCTAACATACATATAATTAGAGTCCCAGAAAAAGAAGAAAAATAATTTAGAAAGAAAAAAAAATTAAAGAATAACTGCTGAAAACTTCTGTGTTGGTTTCCTAGAGCTGTTGTAATAGAGTACTACAAACTGAGTGCCTTAAACAAGAGAGTATATCCTCTCACAATTCTGGAGGTTAAAACATGAAATAAAGGCATCAGTGGGGCCATGCTTTCTCTAAGACTGGGTAGAATCTTTTCCTGCCTTGCTCTAGTTTCCGCTGGTCTTCATAGATGCTAGGTGTTCTTGGCTTGTAACTGCATGACTCTACTCTCAGACACTGGCATCAGCTGGTGCTCTCCCTGTATGTGTTTGCATCAAATTTCTTTTTTTTTTTTTAATCTTTTTTTTTTAATTTTATTTTTAAACTTTACAATATTGTATTGGTTTTGCCAAATATCAAAATGAATCCGCCACAGGTAAGGACACTGCTCACACAGGAGTAGGACCTACTCAAATGCCCACATCTCACCTTACTTATATCAACCCTATTTCCAGCTAAGGTCACATTCACAGGTACCTGGGTTAGGACTTTAGCAAATTCTCTGAAGGTAGATAATTCAGCCCAAAACAATTTCCCAATTTGATTCAAGACATAAGACAAAAACTTACATATTCTAGAAACTTGGTAAAATCTAAACAGAATAATTCAAGAAAATCATGCCTAGTTACATCAGAATTTGAACTTTTAAAAATCAAAGATAAAGAAAAAAAACCTAAGGGCAGCTAAAAAAAAAAAAAAAAAACACAAAAATATAGAGGAACAATATGCATGACTGCAAATATTCATTAGGAACAAAAAAGGACCAACATCTTTAAGCTACTGGAGGAAGAAAATCCATAAACTTGTAATTCTAAATTCAGCAAAATGATTCTTCAGAAATAAAACAAAGACATTTTCACATGACTTATTAATAAACAAAAAGAATTTGTCACCAGACAATGTACTCTTTTTTTAAAAAGTGCTAAAGGAAGCTCTTCCAGTTGGAAAAAAAAAAAAAAAATGTTACCAGAGGGAAATTTGGATCTTCAGATAAGGAGCTTGGAAGTCACCACTCTGTCCTAACAACAAATAAAAAGCTAAACAGAATGAAAAATCAAAAACTGTGTTGTGAGATTCATTTTCATGTGCTCAATCAGCTTCCTACAGTAAATATCCGAGAAAAATCCCCTCCAGCTTCTGGCAGGGGGAGAGAAAAAGGAACTATTTTGAAATAAGACAGAGCACTCTGTTTTTCTTAACACGGCATGCCCTCAGGTGAAACTAGTTAACCAGAGCCTTACCTGCTTGGATATTAACATCAGTTCAGTTGCTCAGTCATGTTCAACTCTTTGTGACCCCATGGACTGCAGCACACCAGGCTTCCCTGTCCATCACCAACTCCCAGAACTGACTCAAATTCATGTCTATGGAGTTGGTGATGCCATCCAACCATCTCAACCTCTGTCATCCCCTTCTCCTCCCACCCTCAATCTTTCCCAGCATCATGGTCTTTTCATATGAGTCAGTTTTTTTGCATCAGGTGGCCAAAGTATTGGAGTTTCAGCTTCAACATCAGTCCTTCCAGTGAATATTCAGGACTAATTTCCTTTAGGATTGACTGGTGGGATCTCCTTGCAGTCCAAGAGATTCTCAAGCGTCTTTTCCAACACCACAGTTTAAAAGCATTAATTCTTCAGTGCTCAGCTTTCTTTATAGTCCAACTCTCACATCCATACATGACTACTGGAAAAACCATAGCTTTGACTAGATGGACTTTTGTTAAAGTAATGTCATGTCTCTGCTTTTTAATATGCTATCTAGGTTGGTCATAGCTTTTCTCCCAAAGAGAAAGCATCTTGTAATTTCATGGCTGCAGTCACCGTCTGCAGTGATTTTGGAGCCCAATAAAATAAAGTCTGTCACTGTTTCCATTGTTTCCCCACCTATTTGCCATGAAGTCATGGGATTTGCTTGGGTATTACCAGAATCTAATTGACCTAGGGGTGGGGAAATACCTAACCCCAGCCATCTCTAGCAACCCTGTTCCACCTAAAGAGGGAGAAACACTTGTGAAGATCACAGAGCGGAAGCATGGATTCACTAAATGACTGAGACCTAATCATAGGACTATAGAACACTTTGCCCACTACACCTCAGCACCTCAGTACTGAAGGTCTATTTACAGAAGCTCGTTTTACTGTGTATGTCATGTTCAGCTATCAAGAAAAAATTGCAAGGTATACTGAAAGCCAGAAAACATAATTTGAAGAGACAGACACTTGAGTCAAAAAAGGAATTCTGATAGCACCTTAAAAACATTTTGAACTAAGTGAAAATTAAAATACAACTTATCAAACTCTGTGGGACGCATTAAAAGCAGTGCTTAGTTTGAAATTTATAGTATTTAATGTATATACTAGAAAAGAAGAAAGATTTGAAACCAATAGTCTAAGATTCCACCTTAGAAAACTAGAAATAGAAGAGCAAATTAAATCCAAAGTAAACAGATAAAAATAAATTAAATATAGACCAGAAACTAAAAACAGGAAATCAATAGAGAAAATTAATGAAACCAAAAACTAGTTGTTTGAAAATGTCAATAAAATCTATAAATATCTAACCAGGCTAGCTAACAAAAAGGAATACATTCTAGCTACTGACATTAGAAATGAAAGGAGGGACATCTCTTTTAATTCGATCTCACTACAGATCCCATGGTCATTCAAAGGATAATAAAGAAATATAATGAACAGCTCTATGCCCATAATTTAATAGCATACATGAAATGGACCAATTTTTTTAAATGCACAATTTGTCAAAACTCACACAAGAAGAAATAGACAATCTGAGTAAGCCCCATACCTATTAGAGAAATTGAGTCAATGATTAATAACCTTCCAAAACAACATCAGTTTCAGTTCAGTTCAGTTTAGTTGCCCAGTCGTGCCCGACTCTTTGCGACCCCATGAATCGCAGCACGCCAGGCCTCCCTGTCCATCACCAACTCCCAGAGTTCACTAAGTCTCACAGCCATTGAGTCAGTGATGCCATCCAGCCATCTCATCCTCTGTCGTCCCCTTCTCCTCCTGCCCCCAATCCCTCCCAGCATCAGAGTCTTTTCCAGTGAGTCAAGTCTTCGCATGAGGTGGCCAAGTACTGGAGTTTCAGCTTTAGCATCATTCCTTCCAAAGAAATCCCAGGGCTGATCTCCTTCAGAATGGACTGGTTGGATCTCCTTGCAGTCCAAGGGACTCTCAACAGTCCTCTCCAACACCACAGTTCAAAAGCATCAATTCTTTGGCACTCAGCTTTCTTCACAGTCCAACTCTCACATCCATACATGACCACTGGAAAAACCATAGCCTTCACTATATGGACCTTTGTTGGCAAAGTAATGTCTCTTCTTTTTAATATGCCATCTAGGTTGGTCATAACTTTTCTTCCAAAGAGTAAACATCTTTTAATTTCATGGCTGCAGTCACCATCTGCAGTGATTTTGGAGCCCAAAAATATAAAGGCTGACACTGTTTCCACTGTTTCCCCATCTATTTCCCATGAAGTAATGGGACCAGATACCGTGATCTTAGTTTTCTGAATGTTGAGCTTTAAGCCAACTTTTTCACTCTCCACTTTCACTTTCATCAAGAGGCTTTTGAGTTCCTCTTCACTTTCTGCCATAAGGGTGGTGTCACCTGCATATCTGAGATTATTGATATTATTCTTGGCAATCTTGATTCCAGCTTGTGCTTCTTCCAGCCCAGCGTTTCTCATGATGTACACTGAATATAAGTTAAATAAGCAGGGTGACAATATACGGCCTTGACGTCCTCCTTTTCCTATTTGGAACCAGTCTGTTGTTCTATGTCCAGTTCTAACTGTTGCTTCCTGACCTGCATACAGGTTTCTCAAGAGGCAGGTCAGGTAGTCCAGTATTCCCATCTCTTTCAGAATTTTCCACAGTTTATTGTGATCCACATAGTAAAGGTTTGGCATAGTCAATAAAGCAGAAATAGATGTTTTTCTGGAACTCTCTTGCTTTTTCCAGGATCCAGCGGATGTTGGGATTTGGTCTTGTGTTCCTCTGCTTTTTCTAAAACCAGCTTGAACATCTAGAAGTTCACGGTTCATGTATTGCTGAAGCCTGGCTTGGAGAATTTTGAGCATTACTTTACTAGCATGTGAGATGAGTGCAATTGTGCAGTAGTTTGAGCATTCTTTGGCATTGCCTTTCTTTGGGATTGGAATGAAAACTGACTTTTTCCAGTCCTGTGGCCACTGCTGAGTTTTCCACATTTGCTGGCATATTGAGTGCAGCACTTTCACAGCATCATCTTTCAGGGTTTGAAATAGGTCAACTGGAATTCCATCACCTCCACTAGCTTTGTTCGTAGTGATGCTTTCTATGGCCCACTTGACTTCACATTCCAGGATGTCTGGCTCTAGGTCAGTGATCACACCATCATGGTTATCTTGGTCATGAAGATCTTTTTTGTACAGATCTTCTGTGTATTCTTGCCACCTCTTCTTAATATCTTCTGCTTCTGTTAGGTCCATACCATTTCTGTCCTTTATCGAGCCCATCTTTGCATGAAATGTTCCCTTGGTATCTCTAATTTTCTTGCAGAGATCTCTAGTCTTTCCCATTCTGTTGTTTCCCTCTATTTCTTTGCATTGATCGCTGAGGAAGGCTTTCTTATCTCTTTTTGCTATTCTTTGGAACTCTGCATTCAGATGCTTATATCTTTCCTTTTCTCCTTTGCTTTTCACTTCTCTTCTTTTCACAGCTATTTGTAAGGCCTCCTCAGACAGCCATTTTGCTTTTTTGCATTTCTTTTCCATGGGGATGGTCTTGATCCCTGTCTCCTGTACAATGTCACGAACCTCAGTCCATAGTTCATCAGGCTCTCTATCTATCAGATCTAGGCCCTTAAATCTATTTCTCACTTCCACTGTATAATCATAAGGGATTTGATTTAGATCATATCTGAATGGTCCAGTGGTTTTGCCTACTTTCTTCAATTTCAGTCTGAATTTGGCAATAAGGGGTTCATGGTCTGAGCCACAGTCAGCTCCTGGTCTTGTTTTTGCTGACTGTATAGAGAGAGCTTCTCCATCTGCAAAGAATATAATCAACCTGATTTCAGTGTTGACCCTCTGGTGATGTCCATGTATAGAGTCTTCTCTTGTGTTCTTGGAAGAGGGTGTTTGCTATGACCAGTGCATTTTCTTGGCAAAACTCTATTAGCCTTTGCCCTGCTTCATTCCGTATTCCAAGGCCAAATTTGCCTGTTACTCCAGGTGTTTCTTGACTTCCTACTTTTGCATTCCAGTCCCCTATAATGAAAAGGACATCTTTTTTGGGTGTTAGTTCTAAAAGGTCTTGTAGGTCTTCATAGAACCGTTCAACTTCAACTTCTTCAGTGATACTCGTTGGGGCATAGACTTGGATTATTGTGATATTGAATGGTTTGCCTTGGAAACGAACAGAGATTATTTTGTCGTTTTTAAGATTGCATTCAAGTACTGCATTTCGGATTCTTTTGTTGACCATGATGGCTACTCCATTTCTTCTAAGGGATTCCTGCCCACAGTAGTAGATATAATGGTCATCTGAGTTAAATTCACCCATTCCAGTCCATTTTATTCCTAGAATGCCGACATTCACTCTTGCCATCTCCTGTTTGACCACTTCCAATGCCTTGATTCATGGACCTGACATTCCAGGTCCCTATGCAATATTGTTCTTTACAGCATTGGACCTTCCTTCTATCACCAGTCACATCCACAACTGGGTATTGTTTTTGCTTTGGCTCCATCCCTTCATTCTTTCTCGAGTTATTTCTCCACTGATCTCTAGTAGCATATTGGACACCTACTGACCTGGGGAGTTCCTCTTTCAGTATCCTATCATTTTGCCTTTTCATACCGTTCATGGGGTTCTCAAGGCAAGAATATTGAAGTGGTTTGCCTTTCCCTTCTCCAGTGGACCACATTTTGTCAGATCTCTCCACCATGACCTGCCCGTCTTGGGTGGCCCCATGGGCAATGGCTTAGTTTCATTGAGTTAGACAAGGCTGTGGTCCTAGTGTGATCAGATTGACTAGTTTTCTGTGATTATGGTTTCAGTGTGTCTGCCCTCTGATGCCCTCTTGCAACACTTACCATCTTACTTGGGTTTCTCTTACCTTGGACCTGGGGTATCTTTTCACGGCTGCTCCAGCAAAGCGCAGGCCCTGCTCCTTACCTTGGATGAGGGGTATCTCCTCACCACTGCCCCTCCTGACCTTGAATGTGAAATAGCTCCTCTAGGCCCTCCTGCGCCCGCGCAGCCATCAGTTTAGATGAGCTTAATAGTGGATTTTACCAAACACTTAAGGAAGTATTTATACTAATTCTCTGCAATTTCTTTCAGAGGACAGAAGCAGAAGGAATAATTTCACACTCATCCTGTGAGGTCAGCATTACTTTAATACCAAAACCAGACAAAGATAAAATAAGAAAACTACAGACCAATATCTCCCATAAGTGTGGATGCAAAGATTCTCAATGAAATCTTAGCAAGCCAAATCCAACAATGTATAAAAAGAATTATATAACATGACCAAGTGGGATTTATCTCAGGTATACAAAACATTTTAAACGTATTTGATGGTGAGAAATCAGATAGCAGGGGAAGACTATCTTTGTTCACAAATGATATGATCATCTACATAGAAAGCCTGAAAGAACAGACAAAAAACAAATACCTGCCTCCTCAACCCAGAACCAGTAAGTAATTATAGCAAGGTTGTAGGATACAGGATATATACAAGTCAATCACTTTTCTATATATCAGCAATGAACAAGTGGAATTTCAGATAACAAAACAGTATCATTTACATTAGTGCTCCAAAATATGAAATACTTAGGTATAAATATGAAATAGGTAAAAATCAAACAAAATGTGCTTAAGATCTATATGATCTTAAAGATCAGAACTACAAAATTCTGATGAATGAAATCGAAGAACTAAATGAATGTAGAGATACTCCATGTATATGGATAAGGAAGACTTAATATTGACAAGATGTTTGTTATCTCCAAGTTGATCTATAGATTCAAGGCAAATTTATTTTGTGGGTATTGATTTCAAACTAAATCTAGAGTTTATATGGAGAAACTTTTTAGATAAAGCATCAAAGGCATCATCCAAGAAAGAACTGATAAGCTGGACTTCATTAAAATATCAAACTTCTGCTCTGTGAAAGACAATGTCAAGTGAATGAGATAAGAGCCACACATTGGAAGAAAATATTTATTAAAGATATATCTGATATCCAAAATATACAAATATATATACAAAATATCCAAAAATATACAAAGAACTCTTAAAACTCAATAATAAGAAAAGAAACAATTTGATTTAAAAATGGGCCATACTTTAACAGAAACCTGACCAAAGAAGATAGATGGATGGCAAACAAATATGCTAAAAGATACTTCACATCATATGTCATCAGGAAAATGTAAATGAAGAAACAATGAGATATCACTACCCACCTTTTAGGATGGCCAAAATGCAGAACACTGCCAACATCAAATACTGGTGAAGGGGTAGAGCAATGGAATTTTAATACATTGCTGTGGGAAGGTGAAATGGTACGGAAACTTTGGAAGACAGTGTGGTAAGTACTTACAAAATTTAACATATTTTATCATGCAGTTGCAATCCAGCAATTGCACTCTTTGATATTTACCCAAAGGAGTTGAAAACTCAGGTCCATTCAAAAATTTGCACCTAGATGTTTATAGCAGTGTTGTTTATAACTGCCAAAACAAATAAGATACACTTCAGTAAGTTAATAGATAAATAAACTGTGTATATCCAAACAATGGAACATGCTGTGGTGTTAAAAAGCAGTGGGTAATCGAGTCATGAAAGGACATAGAGGTAACTTAAATGAAATAACTAACTAATTAAGTGAAATATAGAAATCTGAACAGGCTACATACTAAATGATTCCAACTAGATGACACTCTAGAAAAGGCAAAACTGAGACAGTAAAAAGATCCAGGTTGAGAAAGGAAGGATGAACAATTGGAACCCAGAGGATTTTTAGGGCAGGGAAAACACTCTGCATGGCACAATAATGATAGATACATGTTATTATGTATCCATCATGAAAGTGAAAGTGTTAGTCCCTCAGTCATTGTCTGACTCTTTGGGACCCCAGGAACTGGAGCCCACCAGGCTCCTGTATCCATGGAATTCTCCAGGCAAGAATACTGGAGCAGGGAGTCATTCTCTTCTCCAGGGGATCTTCCTGACTGAGGGATTGAATGTTTGGAGAAGGCAATGGCAACCCACTCCAGTATTCTTGCCTGGAGAATCCCATGGATGGAGCCTGTAGCCCTGGTGGGCTACAGTCCACAGGGTCGCAAAGAGTCGGACACGACTGAGTGACTTCACTTCACTTCTCCTGTATTGCAGGCAGATTCTTTACCCTGCGAGCCACCAGGGAAGCCCCATATGTCATTATGCACTGGTCTAAACTCATAGAAAATACACCACCAAGAGTGAACTGCAATGTCAACCATGGACTTTGGGCAGGTAGCATGTGTCACTCTGTATTCATCAGTTTTAGCAGATCCGCCACTCTGACGGCGGATGTCAGTAAACGGGGAGGCTTTGCACAGCGGGGCAGAAGCGAGATGGGGAAGCTCCGCACGTTCTCCTCAGTTTCCTGCGAGCCTAAAACTGCTCGAAAATACAGTCCTCAGAAAAGACCTCTTTAGTCCTTTAAAATACATGTGTTTAAGGCAAAAGTTATAACACTGTCTGTTGGAGTATTCGGTTTATATAGGAGTAATACATATGACTACTGTAACATAAAGACCAGTGGGGGGTTATAAAGGGATGTATATGATTGCCAAGTTTCTATACTTTATATGATGTAATATAATATTAACTCTAAGCAGATGTGAAAGTTTAGGAATGTATATCCCTAGAGCAAACCAATAAACATTTACACTTGAAAAATGTCTAAGAATCAAGATATAAATTAAAAAGAAGCAGTAAAAATTAAAACATGGAACAGAGGAACAAAAAATGAAGTGGCAATCAGAAAAAAAAGGTAAGATGGTAGACTTAAACCACACAAAAGCATATTGAATGTTAATGGTGTAAGCAGTCTAATTACGAGAGAGTTCATAAAGAACTGAGACTCACTATATGCTTCCTACAACAGACATTTTAAATATAAAACATAAAAAAAGATAAATGAAAAGTAAATGGTTGGAAAATTATATACCACATGACCCACAAGCCTACCAAGCTTAAAGTGGCTATAGCAATGTTATATACAGTAGAGTTTTTAAGGCAAAGAGAATTACTGGAAATAAAGAGATATTTCAAAATGATAAAAAAGAAGAATCATGAGGATGACATAAAAAGTATAACAAATACATACTTAACAATGGAAACTCAAAATATGTGGATTTTCACAGAATTTGAAGGAGTCATAGACAGACATACATAGTCACAATAAGATACTGTTAACATCTTTGTCATAGACATTTTTATAACAGCTGCTGCTGCTGCTGCTAAGTCGCTTCAGTCGTGTCCAACTCTGTGTGACCCCATAGACAGCAGCCCACCAGGCTCCTCTGTCCATGGGATTCTCCAGGCAAGAACACTGGAGTTGGTTGCCATTTCCTTCTCCATTTATAACAGCTAGATAAAATAATTTGTGATGATCAAGAAGATGTAAACATCACTGTAAACTACCTCTACCAAATTAACATTTATAGAACACTACATCAAGCAGCAGCTGAATGTATATGAATTTAAGAGGAGATGGTCATTCACCAAGAATGGTCTTATTTGGGGTCATAAAACAAATCTCAATAAATTTAATATGGATTAAAATTTAAAACAGTGTGTTTTCTACCTATGTATTAGAATTTTCCAGAGAAACAGAACCAACAGAATGTGTGTGCATATCTATATTGTGTGTGTGTGTGTGTGTGTATATATATATATATAGACTTACCCTGTTACTCAGCAGTAAGGAATCTGCCTGCAATGAAGGAGAAGCGAGTTCAATCACTGGGTTGGGAAGATCCCCTGGAGGAGGAAATGGCAACCCACTCCAGTACTCTTGCCTGGAGAATCCCATGGACAAAGGAGCCTGGCAGGCTACAGTCCATAGGGTTGCAAAGAGTCACACACAACTGAAGCGACTGAGCACGCACACACATACATATATAAGCATATACATATACATCTAGCTAGCTAGCTAGGTAGCACATTAGAGAGAAAGAGATTTTAAGGAATCAGTTCACATAACTGTGGGGGCTGGCAAATCCAGAATCTACAGGACAGTCCAATAGCCTGGAGACAAAGGAAGAGTTAAAGTTACAGGGTCAAGTCTTAAGGCTTCTTGGAAGCAGAATCCTTCTTACTCAGGGGACCTGTTTTCTCTCAAGACCTTCAACTATTTAGACAAGTAGTACCCACATTATGAGGGTAACGTGCTTTACTCAGAGTTTACTAATTTAAATGCTGCTGCTGCTACTGCTGCTAAGTCGCTTCAGTCATGTCCAACTCTGTGCGACCCCATAGTCAGCAGCCCACCAGGTTCCCCCGTCCCTGAGATTCTCCAGGCAAGAACACTGGAGTGGGTTGCCATTTCCTTCTCCAATGCATGAAAGTGAAAAGTGAAAGTGAAGTTGCTCAGTCATGTCTGACCTTCGCAACCCCATGGACTGCAGCCCACCAGGCTCCTCCGTCCATGGGACTTTCCAGGCAAGAGTACTGGAGTGGGTTGCCATTGCCTTCTCCAATTTAAATGCTAATCACATCTAAAAAATACTTACAGAGATGTTTAGAATGATGTTCTAGGTAGGGTAGTGTAGCCAAGTGACGTATAAAATTAGCCATCACAATCTACAACAGTTGAATGGGAAAGCAATAGTAATTAATAAGACATCTGTGTGTGTGCACTAAGTTGCTTCAGTTGTATCTGACTCTTTGCGACTCTAAGGACTGCAGCCCCCCTGGCTCCTCTGTCCATAGGATTCTCCAGGCAAGAATACTGGAGTGAGTTGCTGTGCCCTCCTCCAGGGGATCTTCCTGACCCAGGGATTGCACGCACATCTCTTGCTTCCTGCATTAGCAGGCAGGTTCTTTACTAGCTAGCTAGCTAGTGCCACCAGAAAAGCCCAATAAGACATCTAGGAAACCCTAAATATCTGGAAATTAAAACAGTTCAAAATCATTCATGACAGGAAAAAAATCACAAAAGAAATTATCAAATATTTTTAAGTGAATGGCAATAAAAACAAAACACATCAAAATCTGTGGGATATAGTTAAAGCAGTATATGGAAGAAGTATATAGCTTTAAATGTTTGCATTAGAAAACAATATCTAAAAAAAAGAAAAAGAAAACAATATCTAAAATCAGTGAACTAAGACAATTACAGGCCAATGTCACTGATAAATATAGATAAAAAATCCTTAATAAAATACTAGCAAACCAAATCCAACACCACATTTAAAGGATCACACACACTGATCAAGTGGGATTTATACCAGGAACACATGGATTCTTTGTTATATGCAAATAAATCAATGTGATACGCCACCTGAACAAAATGAAAGATAAAAATCATATGATCATCTCAATAGATGCAGAAAAAAATCTCACAGGATTCAATACTCATTTATGATTAAAAAAAAAAAAACTCTCCAGAAAGTGGGCTAAGAGAGGAACTTACCCCAACATAATAAAGGCCATGCATGACAAATGAAATGTTTTAGCAGCTAACATCATACTTCATGTTGAAAAGCTGAAAACATTTTCTTTAAGATCAAGATCAAGACAAAGATGTCCACTCTTGCCACTCTCATTCAACATAGTTTGGGAAGTCCTAGCCACAGTGATCAGAGTAGAAAAAGAAATAAAAGGGATCCAAATTGAAAAAGAAGCAAAACTGTTACTGTTTGTAGATGACATGATACTATACATAGTAAATCCTAACGATGCTACTAGAAAACTACTAGAGGTTATCAATGAATTTGGTAAAGTTGCAGGATACAAAATGAGTACACAAAAATCACTTGCCATTTCTATACACTAATAAAGAAAGATCAGTACGAGAGATTAAGGAAACAATCACATTTACCATTGCATGAAAGAGAATAAATACCTAGGAATAAATCTACCTAAGGAGGCAAAAGATCTGTACTCAGAAAGCTGTAAGATGCTGATGAAAGAAATAAAAGATGACACAGATGGAGAGATATACAATGCTCTTGGCTTGGAGGAATCAATATTGTAAAAATGACTCTACTACCCAAATTAATATGCAGAGTACATCATGAGAAATGCTGGGCTGGAAGAAGCACAAGCTGAAATCAAGGTTGCCGGGAGAAATATCAATAACCTCAGATAGGCAGATTACACCATCCTTATGGCAGAAAGTGAAGAGGAACTAAAAAGCCTCTTGATGAAAGTGAAAGAGGAGAGTGAAAAAGTTGGCTTAAAGCTCAACATTCAGAAAATGAAGATCATGCCATCCGGTCCCATCACTTCATGGGAAATAGATGGGGAAACAGTGGAAACAGTGTCAGACTTTATTTTTCTGTGCTCCAAAATCACTGCCGATGGTGATTGCAGCCATGAAATTAAAAGATGCTTACTTCTTGAAAGGAAAGTTATGACCAACCTAGATAGCATATTGAAAAGCAGAGACATTACTTTGCCAACAAAAGTCCATCTAGTCAAGGCTATGGTTTTTCCAGTGGTCGTGTATGGATGTGAGAGTTGGACTGTGAAGAAGGCTGAGTGCTGAAGAATTGATGCTTTTGAACTGTGGTGTTGGAGAAGACTCTTGAGAGTCTCTTGGACTGCAAGGAGATCCAACCAGTCCATCCTAAAGGAGATCAGTCCTGTGTGTTCACTGGAAGGACTGATGCTAAAGCTGAAACTCCAGTACTTTGGCCACCTCATGTGAAGAGTTGACTCATTGGAAAAGACCCTAGTGCTGGGAGGGATTGGGGGCAGGAGGGGAAGGGGAAAACAGAGGATGAGATGGCTGGATGGCATCACTGACTCGATGGACATGAGTTTGAGTGAACTCCGGGAGTTGGTGATGGACAGGGAGGCCTGGCATGCTGTGATTCATGGGGTCGCAAAGAGTCAGACACGACTGAGCAACTGAACTGAACTGAACTGACCCAAAGCAATCTACAGACTCAATGTAATCTGATCAAATTACCAATGGCATTTTCATGAAACTAGAATAGAAAAATTTTTAAATCTGTATGGAAGCACAAAAGATCACAAACAGCCAAAGCAAGAAAGAAAAATGGAGCTGGAGGAATCAGGCTCCCTGAACTCAGACTATATGTAAGTCTCCTACATACAAATGAGTTGCATCCTGAGAGTGTGTTCCTAAGTTTAATTTGTTCCTAAATCCTACAAAGTTAGCCTAGGTACCAAACTAATACAATTGCCTATGTAGCAATGTACTGAAATAGGCTTATAATAGTTTTCACACAAATGATACATAAAAAACAAACACAAAAAGCAAAAACCATTTTTAGTTTTATAATACAGTACCTTGAAAATACAGTAGTTCATCCCAGACACGTGAACTGACTTATATGATTGGACTGTGAACTCATGTTTGCATCTTTGAAAGTTCACAACTTGAAGGTTTGTAAGTAGGGAGCTTACCATACCACAAAGCTACAGTCATCAAAACAGTATGTACTAGCATAAAAACAGAAATATATATCAATGGAACAGGGTAGAAAGTCCAGAGAATAACTCTTAACTTATGGTCATATAATCTATAACAAGGAGGCAAGAATATAAAATGGAGAAATAGTCTCTTCAATAAGTGCTATAAGGACAACTGGACAGCTACATGTAAAAGAATGAAATTAGAATACACTCTAATACCATATACAAAAATAAACTCAAAATGGATTAAAGACATAAATGTAAGGCCAGATACTACAAAACCTATAGAGGAAAACAGGCAAACACTCTCTGACATAAATCACAGCAAGATTTTTTTCAATCCACATCCTAGAGTAATGAAGATAAAACAAAAATGGGACCCAATTAAATTTAACAGCTTTTGAGCAGTGAAGGAAATCATAAACAAGATGAAAAAATGGCCTGAAGAATGGGAGAAAATATTTGCAAATGAAACAACTGACAAGAGATTAATCTTGAAAATATACAAACAGCTCATGGACCTCATTATCAGAAAACAAACAGCTCAATCAAAAAAATAAACAGAGCAAAAGATCTAAATAGGCATTTCTCCAAAGAAGACATACAGATGATTTAAATAAAGCACATGAAAAGATGCTCAAAATCACTAATTATTAGAGAAATGCAAATCAAAGCCACAATGAGATATCACTTCATACAAGTCAGAAACAGTAAATGCTGGAGAGGGTGTAGAGTAAAGGGAAACCCCCTACACTATTGGTGGGAATGAAAACTAGTACAGCTGGAACTGTTGCTTTCAAATTGTGGTGCTGGAGAAGATTCTTGTGAATCCCTTGGACAGCAAGGAGATCAGCCAGTCAATTCTGAAGAAAATCAACTTTGAATATTCATTGACCGATGCTAAAGTTGCACCTCCAATACTTTGGCCATCTAATGTGAAGAGCTGACTAACTGGAAAAGACATAGACGCTGGGAAAGATTCAGGGCAGAAGGAGAAGGGGACAATAGAAGATGAGATGGTTGGATAGCATCACTGACTCAATGGACATGAATTTAAGCAAACTCCGGGAGATAGGGGAGGACAAAGAATCCTGGCCTGCTACAGTCCATGGGGTCACAAAGACTTGGACATGACTTAGTGACTGAACAACAAATTAGCCACTATGGAAAACTGTATGGAGGTTCTTTAGAAAGCTGAAAATAGAGCTACCATGTGATCCAGCAATCACACTCCTGGACATGTGTCTGGAGAAATCCATAATTCAAAAAATACATGTACCCCAATGTTAACAGCAGCAACTATTTACAATAGCCAGGATGCAGAAGCAGCCTAAATGTCCATCAACAGAGGAATGGATAAAGAAGTTGTGGTACAGATACACAATGGAATATTCAGTTTAGTTTAGTCACTCAGTTGTGTCTGACTCTTTGTGACCCAATGGACTGCAGCACCCTAGGCTTCGCTGTCCATCACCAACTCCCGGAGTTTACTCAAACTCATGTCCATCGAGTCAGTGACACCATCCAACCATCTTATCCTCTGTCATCCCCTTCTCCTCCTGCCTTCAATCTTTCCCAGCATCAGGGTCTTTTCCAAGGAGTCAGTTCTTCACATCAGGTGGCCAAAATATTTGAGGTTTCAGCTTCAGCATCAGTCCTTCCAATGAATATTCAGGACTGATTTCCTTTAGGATTGACTGGCTTGATCTCCTTGCAGTCCAAGGGACTCTCAAGAGTCTTCTCCAGCACCACAGTTCAAAAGTATCAATTCTTCAGCACTCAGCTTTCTTTATGGAATATTTCTCAGCCATTAAAAAGAACAAAATAATGCCATTTGAAGCAACATACATAGACCTAGAGATCCCATATTGATGAAGTAAGTCAGACAGCAAAAGACAAATACCATGTATCACTTATATGTGGAATCTTAAAAAAAAAAAAAGGCTACAAGTGAACTTAATTAAAAAAGAGAAATAGAGTTACAGAGGTAAAAAATAATCTTAATTAATTAAGTTGATAAAATAATCTTAATTAATTAAAATTAATTAAAATTTAATTAATTTGGTTACTGGGTGTAAGGGGGACAGGAATAAGTTGGAAGATTGGGATCTTCCAATTGGAAGACTGACACATACACACCACTATATATAAAATGGGTAACTAATTAAGGACCTACTTTATAGCACAGGAAACTCTAGTCAATACCATAGTGGCCTATATAGGAAAAGTTCAGTTCAGTTCAATTCAGTCGCTCAGTCATGTCCGATTCTTTGCGACCCCATGAATCGCAGCACGCCAGGCCTCCCTGCCCATCACCAACTCCCAGAGTTCACCCAGACTCACGTCCATCCAGTCAGTGATGCCATCCAGCCATCTCGTCCTCTGTGGTCCCCTTTTCCTCCTGCCCCCAATCCCTCCCAGCATCAGAGTCTTTTCCAATGAGTCAACTCTTCACATGAGGTGGCCAAAGTACTGGAGTCTCAGCTTTAGTATCATTCCTTCCAAAGAAATCCCAGGGCTGATCTCCTTCAAAATGGACTGGTTGGATCTCCTTGCAGTACAAGGAACTCTCAAGAGTCTTCTCCAACACCACAGTTCAAAAGCATCAATTCTTCGGCGCTCAGCCTTCTTCACAGTCCAACTCTCACATCCATACATGACCACAGGAAAAACCATAGCCTTGACTAGACGAACCTTTGTTGGCAAAGTAATGTCTCTGCTTTTCAATATGCTATCTAGGTTGGACATAACTTTCCTTCCAAGGAGTAAGCGTCTTTTAATTTCATGGCTGCAGTCACCATTTGCAGTGATTTTGGAGACCAAAAAATAATGTCTGACACTGTTTCCACTGTTTCCCCATCTATTTGCGATGAAGTGATGGGACCAGATGCCATGATCTTCGTTTTCTGAATGTTGAGCTTTAAGCCAACTTTTTCACTCTCCACTTTCACTTTCATCAAGAGGCTTTTTAGTTCCTCTTCACTTTCTGCCATAAGGGTGGTGTCATCTGCATATCTGAGGTTATTGATATTTCTCCTGGCAATCTTGATTCCAAGGAAAAGTACCCCCCCCAAAAAAAAGAAAGAGTGGAGATTCACAGCTGCACATCTGAAACTAATGTAACATTGTAAATCCATTGTACCCCAATAAAAATAAAATCAGTGAACTAGTTTTTACCTGAGGAAACTACAAAGAAAGAGCAAAATAAATAGAAGAAAAGAAAGATAAAGCTAGAAATAAATAAAATATAACACCAACATTGCAGAAAATTAACAACGTCAAAAGCTGTTCTTTTAAAAGATCAGTAAAATTGTCAAACATCTAGTTAGATGGATGGATGTAAAGAAGGAAGGAGAGAAGAAAGAAAAGAAGGAAGGAAGGAAGGAGTTAAGGGAGGGGAAGAAAGAAAAGGAGAATACAAATTGCCATATCAGGAATCAGAATGGCATGATCGCCACAGGTTTTATAGACATTAGAAACATAATGGGATAAATCAGATAATGGATTATTAAAAATGATAATATATCTTGAATCTGTATATCTGGCCAAAATGGTATATAGATTCAAGACAATTCCAATCAAAATATTTCAGCAAGGATTTGTTGTAGAAATTTGCATATTGACCTAAACTTTATGGGGAGAAACAAATGATCTAGAATAACCAAAGCAACTTTTTTTAAAGGGAACAAAGTTTGAAGTCTTACCTGGCCTGATTTCAAAATTTACTACAAAACTCTAACAATCAAGACAGCTTGGTAAGAACAGAATGATCAATTCAAATCTAGACTCACATATGTAGTGGGAAGTGATTCTTTTCTGACTTGGCAATTATTTTTCAATAGAGATGCCAAGCAATTTGAAGATGGTCATGGTAATAAAAGTCCACTGTGTTTCTATATTTTAGCAGAAAAATTATTTGGCAATTGAAATAAAAATATTATTGTATACACATGTATCCCTCACACTTTGATTGTCAGCAAATCTGCCATTTGAAACAAAGGATGCTGGAAAAACTGGGTATCGATAGGGGAAAACAACCTTTAACCTTTTTCTCACATCTTATCAAAATTAGCTGATAATGAAATAGAGACTTAAACATAAGAGTAAAAATTATAAAACTCCAAAAAGAAAAATAAAGGGAAATCTTTGTGATCTCAAGACAGATTATTTAGCTAGGACATATAGAAATGCATGAACAATAAAAGAAAATTTTTATTAATTAGCTTTCAACAAAATTTAAAAGTTTTGCCCTTCAAAGATACTAAAAGGACTTGGAGAAAGTATCTGCAAATTATTTTTCTGATAATTATATACAGAATAAAATACTTCTTTTAAAAAAACCTCTACTACTCAATGTGCTGTGCTTAGTCACTCAGTCATATCTGACTCTTTGCGACACCATGGATTGTAGCCCGCCAGGCTCCTCTGTCCATGGGAATTCTCCAAGCAAGAATACTGCAGTGGGTTGCCAAGCCCTCTACCAGGGGATCTTCCCAACCCAGGGACCAAACCCAGGTCTCCTGCATTGTAGGCGGATTCTTTACCAGCTGAGCCACCAGGGAAGCCCAAGAATACTGGAGAGGATAGCCTATCCCGTCTCCAGGGTTACTTCCAGACCCAGGAATCGAATTGCGGTCTCCTGCATTGCAGGTGGATTCTTTACCAACTGAGCTACCAGAGAAGCCCCTACAACTCAATAGTAAGACCTCAACCTGATTTTAAAAAGCAGGGGGATGGGGGGGGGGGGGAAGGCTTGCATAGGTACATCACTGAAGATATAACTAAGGTAAAACCTCGGGTACAACCTGACTCTAAGAAGAAGTCACTTACTTCCTATGTCAACTTGGACAGGTTTACTTCATTGTCCTACTTTGCATTCATTTCCTCACAGACAAAACATCAGTAATAATAGAGCCTAACTTCATAGAATTGAGTTGAGGGTTAAAGAGCTTGAATGATATGACGTGCTCAGAAAAATGCCTGCCACCTAGAAAGTGTTGGAGAATGAAATGGCAACCTACTCTAGTATTCGTGTCTGGAAAATCCCATGGACAGAGGAGCCTGGCAGGCTATAGTCCATGGGGTCGCAGGAGTTGGAACACAATTTAGCGACTAAACAACCCCCCAGGAAGTGTACAATAAACATTAGTTACACTTGTACTTATTCAGACCTCTCTGCCTAAAAATTCCTTTGGGGAGAATTTCCAGCCATAGTGGTTTTTCCTATGGCCACACATTTTCGTATTTTATCACCTCTTGTCCCAGCAAAGAGGAAGGAGATAAGTGGGGAAGGACTTGGCCCACCTGAGTTTTGACATGCTATTTTTGAACACTAAATGAAATAATCACTGTAAAGTACTTAGCTATGTGCTTGGCACACAGGCCATATGCAATAGCTGTTAATTAGTGCATCTTTTCTTCTAGATGTCTGGCACAGAGCTGGATCTATGGATTTTACTCTAAAGTCACTGCTGAAAGAATATTGTGATATTTGGGGCTTAAACTTCTGGGCATGATGGACTGTATCTTTGTTCCTCTTGTGACAGGATCATCGAAACTCCAAAATTCACTAGGCGTTTAATAAATATTCTTAGTATACTCAGAAGAGGGGAGAGAGGAGAATATTAGCTGATTGCAGCTCTTTGGCTGCAAATTTTCCACAGGAGCTGAGCTTAGAGATTTAGTGGGAGTAACACGAAATGCTTTCTGAATTCTTAGAAAACCACAATTACATTGATTATGTGCTGTCAGTGGAACATTCACTGGAAGCAGTCCCCCTCTGGTGCCCTGAGTGGTGATGAGTTTTCTCTAATCTGTCCAAAAGGTCTTACCAGGCTTCTCCTGCCAGCGACTGGCGTTTGAGAAAGCACAGCCCAGGGTGAGGGGTGCTGTCTGTGGCTGCGGAACAGAGCCAAGCTAAGAGGCCCATAAGGGGATTAAACCTGTGACCCACTCCTCATTAGCACAATGTTCTAGCCGACGGGAAAATAATACAGACTCCTTGAGTGTTAGCAAATACTGACCTACTTAGATAGGAGGGATAAAAGCACACATTTTCCCTCCGACATCAGCACAATCTGTCTCTGGGAATTGAAAGGACAGAGAAAGCCCTTTTACAGGGAATTTCTGGGTCAATAACTCTCCTCTCATGCTCCTACAGTAATTACTGGATTATGTTCCCCAATTATTCCTCCATCCACTAACTGCTTCTCTGCCTACCCACCCATGTTCCAACAAGTATTCAACAACATGGCAGGCCATTTGAGGCTTCTGCAACATCAGCTATGTCCATACAACCAGATCCCTCTGACTAAATACTTTCATCACCTGTGCCCCCTCCCCACTCCCCTCCTTGGCTCCTCACCTCCAATCACTTGTCTAACCCCACAGACTCATCTTTCCTATATCAGTAAGTTGTTCTCGAAGGCCTCCTTTAGGTGTCTGTTCTGGGTGCATTTTTGTACATCAAACTCTCCCATCACAGTACTTACCACATTATGCTGCCATGTCCTGCACCCTCTCTCCCCAACCCACAGTCCTGGAAGCACCAGCCTAGGTGCAAGGGCAGTGTTGAATCCTATCACATCTGTGCCTGGCATAAAGTAGAAATTCAATACCTATTTGCTGGGTGAATGGATTACTGAAGGAAATTTCCATTTACCTCTTATATTTGAAATACCTTGTAGTGTGTGTTAGTCACCCAGTCGTGTCCAACTCTTTGTGACCCCGTGGACTGTAGCCCTCCAGGCTCCTCTGTCCGTGGGATTCTCCAGGCAAGAACACTAGAGAAGGTAGCCATTCCTTTCTCCAGGGATTGAACTTAGGTCTCCTGCATTGCAGGCAGACTCTTTACCATCTGTGCCACCAGGGAAGCCTGAAATACCTTAAGTTGTGCTAAGTAATATCCAAAAGTATTTAAATAGTGCTTACATCTAACCATTCTTAAAGGTACTTCTCAAGTCTTGCTAAAGTAGGATGAGAAAGTGGTCTGGAATCATATAGATCTGAATTTATATAATGTCCAGGTGATTGTTAACCACATGAGTGTTCAGTTCAGTTCAGTTCAGTTTAGTCGCTCAGTCGTATCCAACTCTTTGCAACTCCATGGACTGCAGCTCACCAGGCTTCACTGTGTATCACCAGCTCCTGGAGCTTACTCAAACTCATGTCCATGGAGTCAGTGATACCATCCAACCATCTCATCCTCTGTCATTCCCTCTCCTCCTGTTTTCAATCTTTCCCAGCACCAAGGTCTTTTCAAATGAGTCAGTTCTTCACATCAGGTGGCCAAAGTATCAGAGTTTCAGTTTCAGCATCTGTTGTTCCAATGAATATTCAGGAATGATTTCCTTTAGGATGGACTGGTTAAATCTCCTTGCAGTCCAAGAGACTCTCAAGATTCTTCAATGCCACAGTTCAAAAGCAACAATTCTTTGGTGCTCAGCTTTCTTTATAGTCCACCTCTCATATCCATACATGATTACTAGAAAAACCATAGCTTTGACTAGATGGACCTTTGTTGGCATAGTAATGTCTCTGCTTTTTAATATGCTGTCTAGGTTGGTCATAGCTTTTCTTCCAAGGAGCAAGCATATTTTAATTTCATGACTGCAGTCACCATCTGCAGTCATTTTGGAGCCCAAGAAAATAAAGTTTCTTACTATTTCCATTGTTACATTGTTCCACTGTTCCACTAATATGTGTGTTAATATTTCTAAAATGATGATAACAATGCCTGCCTCATACAGTTATTGAGAAGGTAATATAAGATACACACATATATTTATATTTATATATAAAATTCCTACTGCTCATTAAGCATTAATATGTTCCCTCTTTCCATGCTCTGATTAATAAGCTTTCTCCTAAATTTGTCTGGTCTTTCATCAGGCAATAATGTCTCCTTCTTTAATAGACGCATAAATACAAATATATAGTCTTTCAAGTTAATTGGAAGAGTATAAAAACATTTTAAATCAACTATCTTTTGATATAAATATGCTCTTATGCTTGTTTAAATATCACACACATATATAAGCTTTTTAAAATTAATGGAAAAGTAGAAAAAGTTGGATTTTATTTTCATAAAATTAGTTGGAAAAGTATTACAAGTCTAATTGAATATATATATATTTGGTTTTTTATATTTTTTCAGTTATAACAGTGCTGGACATTCAGTAGAACCTTTCTAAAGAATTACACACATTACAACATTTTTGGGGGTAGTTTTTTGTATTATTTCCATAATAATATCATTTTTACTTTCTTTATTCTCTCTTATTCAAACTACAGATGGTTGAAAGACCCCCTGAACTGACCTTTTAATTTTTCTTTCCTCACTTAGTTTCCATTTTTTTAACCTTTATATTGAAATTTCCTGGAAGAGTTCATCAATCTTATTTTCTAACCTTTTTATGTATGTTTTAGCACTCTTATTTATTCTTTTAAACTTTTATTATTTTTAACATAAGAATTTCTATGAAAACAATCATATCTTCTGTGAACAGAAACAACTGCATTTCTCCCTTAGTATTATATCTTTCTTTGCCTTCTCTTTTTCCTTCTCTTTTCTTTATTAATGCCTTATGATCTCATCCAGCAAAAGTAGAAAAAGAAAAGCAAAGTAAACTCAAAGTTAGTGGAAGGAAGTAAATAATAAAGACAACAACATTAATCAATGAAATGAAAAATAGTTTAACAATTGAGAAAATTAGCAAAGGCAAAAGAAATTAATACAATGACTAAGCCTCCAGCAAGACTAACAAAAAATAGAAAATGCAATTTATTAATAGCAAGACTGAATGAAAGTATATCACTACAGATTATTCACACATTAAAAGGAAAATAGAAGACTATTTGAAGAGTTTAAGGTCAATAAATTTGACAATCTAACTGAAATGGGCATATTATTACATAATAGGATTTATCAAACTGACATAAAATGGAGCAAACATCTGAATAGCCTGATTTCCATTAAACAAATTGAATTTATTTTCAAAAACGTTCACAAAGAAAGCTCTATGTTTATAATTTGCCAATCCATAGTTTTTAAACAATAGTCCTCTGGGGATTTGATATATTTCAAAAGGTGTAAAACTTCAGCTAGAAATGAAACCTGATGAAAGATATATTTTTGGCTCAATTTTTGGTTATCCTTAGAAAATTACAGACTGGACAATTTAAAAACCAATGAAATTAGATAAAGAATATCATATTTTTTGAAAACTTAAATACAAAAAAATCAACACTTTCATAAAAAGCATAAAGCATAGTGATTATGCTTAAACTGAGACAACATGACTTGAAAGTGAAACTTTTTCAAGTCTCTCTTTCCTAGATTAGTATCTAACCATGAATTTTAAAAAGTATCTCTTCGTACCCTTTCTACCCTTTTAGTACTAGTTATCCATATGGCTTCTGATATTCATCAGTTTGGCAAATGGAAAAATAGTGTGTCATACTGATCCAGTTTTAATTTCTTTGACTACTCATTTACCCTGTGTCTAATTTCCAAAAATCTACTCTATAAAGTATAAATGAATAAAATTATTTATAGAATTCACATAATAGATAATTATATGACTACAAATATTAAATATTATTTGAGTTTATTACTTTTAAGAATTTTTAGCAGATGTCTGTGAGATATGACATGCACAGTTATTGATTTGGAGAGCAAAAACCACTAGTGTAGCAGTTAAGAACACAACTCTAGTTCCTGACATCTTCAGCTTGAACACCAGTTCTGTCACATAGTACACATTGCTGTTGCTGTTGTTCTTCAGTCACTAAGTTGTGTCCATCTCATTGCAACCCCATGGACTGCAGCATGCCAGGCTTCCCTGTCCTTTGCTATCTCCTGGAGTTTGCTCAAACTCATGTCCATCAAGTCGGTGATGCCATCCAATCATCTCATCCTCTGTCACCCCCTTTTCCTCCTGCCCTGAATCTTTCCGAGGATCAGGGTCTTTTCTAATGTGTTGTCTCTTTGCATCAGGTGACCAAAGTATTGGAGCTTCAGCATCAGTCCTTCCAATGAGTATTCAGTATTGATTTCCTTTAGGATTGACAGGTTTCATCTTCAAGGGACTATTAAGAGTCTTCTTCAGCACCACACTTTGAAAGCATCAATTCTCATGGCTTATGGCAATTTACTTAACCTGTTTATATATCAATTTCTTCATCATAAAAGAGAGCTGATAATAATGGCACTGTCTCATAGAGCTGTTACAAAGATTCAATGGAATAATTATGTGACTAATAAAAAAGCAAAAATTATTAATTACTGTTGAATTGTAGTTTTAAATTCTTCCATAATACTTCATCTCTCAGCTGCTTTGTTCTCCCATCTTAATGTAGTGAGGTTAAACCTTTCTATTAATACCATATGAATTTTAAGTATTCAAGTCTGTTAAGTTCACAAAGAATACCACAGAGTTATAACCTGTGTCTCAGAAACTTGTCTTCTTCTTTTTCAGTTTTTAACAGGACACAGATTGCTGAATTGTACCACAGTTGAGTCAGCTCCTAAGAAAACTCTACCTATTCCTCCCTTCTAATCAATCCCAGTTTCTTCCCATGAAACTTCATTCCTCTTCTTATAATAGCCATCTTGTGCATATTGCAGCCCTATAGCCAAATTATTATTTAAAATTGTGTTTCCCACATGCTCAGGTAGCTCTCTGGGATAGTAATGGTGTCTCACTCACCCATTTCCCCTCTGCCTCACACAGTTTTTCAGCAATAATGCAAAGAATAAATGAATAATAAAGATCCATTTGGGGCTTTCAGGATAAAACAAGTTTGAAGGTATGAAAGTGTTAGTCACTCAGTCGTGTCTGACTCTTAGCGATTCCTTTGAGCAGAGACTAATAAAGGAACTGCGAAACAAATATTCATAAACCATAGGTAGCAGGCCATATAGACAAAATACATGAAACAGTGGCTTTCAGACATTGGTCAAAAGTAGTGGAAGACTATGATCCTTGAGAAAAGTCAAAGAAGTGAACTGAGCCCTACAAACCCCCAGGTTGCCACTGAAGGAGATTATTAGGCTATAGTTCAAGAAAGGAAGAACCCAGAGCTTTGAAGACTCACACAGTTGAGACGAAAGAAATTCTCATTAGACCTTCCCTGGAGGCTCAGACGGTAAAACGTCTGCCTACAATGTGGGAGACCTGGGTTCGATCCCTGGGTGGGGAAGATCCCCTGGAGAAGGAAATGGCAACCCACTCCAGTACTCTTGCCTGGTAAATCCCATGGACACAGGAACCTGGCAGGCTATGGTCCATGGGGTTGCAAAGAGTCAGACATGACTGAGCGACTTCATTCATTCATTCATATAGAGGAAGGAGCTGCTCAAACTCATGTCCATTGAGTCAGTGATGCCATCCAACCATCTCATTCTCTGTCGTCCCCTTTTCCTCCTGCCCTCAATCTTTCCCGGCATCAGGGTTATTTCCAGTTAGTTGGCTCTTCACATCAGGTGGCCAAAGTATTGGAGCTTCAGCTTCAGCATCAGTCCTTCCAATGAATATTCAGGGTTGATTTCCTCTAGGATTGACAGGTTTTGTCTTCTTGCAGTCCAAGGGACTCTCAAGAGTCTTCTCTAGCACCACAGTTCAAAAGCATCAATTCTTCGGTGCTCAGCTTTCTTTATAGTCCACTTCTCATATCCATTCATGACTACTGGAAAAACCATAGCTCTGACTATACAGACCTTTGTTGGTAAAGTAATGTCTCTGCTTTTTAACATGCTGTCTAGGTTTCTCATAGCTTTTCTTCCAAGAAGTAGTGAAGTGAAAGCCACTCAGTCATGTCCAATTCTTTGTGACCCTATAGCCTATACAGTCCATGGAATTCTCCATGCCAGTATACTGGAGTGGGGAGCCTTTCCTTTCTACAGCAGATCTTCCCAACCCAGGGATCAAACCTGGGCCTCCTGCATTACAAAAGGATTTGTTACCAGCTGAGCCACAAGAGAAGACCTGGAGTGGGTAGTCTATATCAACTGAGCTATCAGGGAAGCCCAAGCATCTTTTAATTCCATGGCTGCAGTCACCATCCACAGTGATTTTGGAGTCCAAAAAAGTGAAATCTGACACTGTTTCCACTTTTTACCCATCTATTTGCCATGAAGTGATGGAACCAGATGCCAAGATCTTTGTGTTTTGAATGTTGAGTTTTAAGCCAGCTTCTTCAGTGTCCACTTTGACTTTCATCAAGGGGCTCTATAGTTCTTCATCCCTTTCTGCGTTAGAGTGGTATCATCTGCATATGTGAGGTTGCTGATATTTCTCCTGGCAATCTTGATTTCAGTTTGTGCTTTGTCCAGCTCTGCATTTTGCATAATGTTATATAACTATGCATGTAAGTTAAATAAGCAGGCTGACAATGTACTGCCTTGACATACTCCTTGCCAACTTGGAAACAGTCTGTTGTTCCATGTCCATTTCTAACTATTGCTACTTGACCTGCATACAGGTTTCTCAGGAGGCAGGTAAGGTGGTCTGATATAGAAAAATGGTATAGATGCTCTTATATGCATTACAAGAAATGTTAAAGGAAGTTCTTCAAGCATAAAGAAATTGATATTAGATGCTAACTTTGACCCTCACAAAAAAAGAACACCAGAAGTGGTAAACTTATGGGTAAATATATGGTATTTCTTCCCATTTTAAAATTTCTTTAAAAGAACTTTGTTTAGATAGAAGCAATAATAATAATAAATTATTGAATTTATAACATATGTAAACTGTATGACAAAAACAGCACAAAGGAAAAGGACAGTGAAAATGGAAGCATACTGCTGTAAGTCTCAGGCTATACGCGAAGTGATATATTACTTAAAGGTTGCTGCTGCTGCTGCTGCGTCGCTTCAGTCGTGTCCGACTCTGTGCGACCCCATAGACGGCAGCCAACCAGGCTTCCCTTCCCTGGGATTCTCCAGGCAAGGACACTGGAGTGGGTTGCCATTTCCTTCTCCAATGCGTTAAAGTGAAAAGTGAAAGTGAAGTCACTCAGTCGTGTCCGACTCTACCGACCCCATGAACTGCAGCCCACCAGGCTCCTCCGTCCATGGGATTTTCTAGGCAAAAGTACTGGAGTGGGGTGCCATTGCCTTCTCCATACTTAAAGGTAGACTCTGGTAATTTGGAGATATATTTTGCAAACCATAGAGCAACCACTAAAATTAAATAAATAAAACAAAAGGATTTGGCTGGGAAAGTTATACATGCAGTTAGAAGGTAGTCATAAAATATTACCTAACCCAAAAAACTAATAAAACAGAATAAATAGAAAACAAATAACAAGACTGTAGATTTAAATCCTAGACCTAGTGATAGTTACATTGAAATAAATAATTATATTAAATAATTTAATTGCAAAATTAAAATTTTAATTTACAATTGCAAAATTATAAATAATTTAAATTGTAAACAATTTAATTGTAAAATGTAACAATAATTTATTGTTATATTGGATTAAAAAGCAAGACCCAACTAAATACTGTTACAATAAATCCATCTCAAGTATAAAATAGAATTTAAAAGTAAAAAGATGGGGAAAAATCATAAAAACACTAAACAAACCTTAAGTAACTGTATTTCCTACTCTCCATTAAGGTAGAATTCAGAAAAAGAAATATAAGGTCATTATGAAGTATATTTTATAGTGTTCAGGTGTCAATTTGTCATAGAATCATTAGTCAGTAGGTTCAGTCACTCAGTTGTGTCAGACTCTTTGAGACTCCATGGACTGCAGCATACCAGGCTTCCCTATCCATCACCAACTCCTGAAGTTTGCTCAAATTCATGCCCACGGAGTCGGTGATGCCATCCAACTATCTCATCCTCTGTCATCCGCTTCTCCTCCTGCCTTCAATCTTACCAAGCATCAGGGTCTTTTCATTTTTTTTAATTTTTTAATATAAATTTATTTATTTTAATTGGAGGTTAATTACTTTACAATATTGTATTGGTTTTGCCATACATCAACATGAATCCACCACAGGTATACACGTGTTCCCCATCCTGAACCCCCCTCCCTCCTTCCTCCCCATACCATCCCTCTGGGTCATCTCAGTGCACCAGCCCCAAGCAACCAGTATCATGCATCAAACCTGGACTGGCAATTTGCTTCATATATGATATTATACATGTTTCAATGCCATTCTCCCAAATCATCCCACCCTCTCCCTCTCCCACAGAGTCCAAAAGACTATTCTATACATCTGTGTCTCTTTTGCTGTCTCGCATACAGGGTTATTGTTACCATCTTTCTAAATTCCATATATATGCATTAGTATACTGTATTGGTGTTTTTCTTTCTGGCTTACTTCACTCTGTATAATAGGTTCCAGTTTCATCCACCTCATTAGAACTGATTCAAATGTATTCTTTTTAATGGCTGAGTAATACTCCATTGTGTATATGTACCACAGCTTTCTTATCCATTCATCTGCTGATGGACATCTAGGTTGCTTCCATGTCCTGGCTATTATAAACAGTGCTGCGATGAACATTGGGGTACACGTATCTCTTTCAATTCTGGTTTCCTCAGTGTGTATGCCCAGCAGTGGGATTGCTGGGTCATAAAGCAGTTCTATTTCCAGTTTTTTAAGGAATCTCCACACTGTTCTCCATAGTGGCTGAACTAGTTTGCATTCCCACCAACAGTGTAAGAGGGTTCCCTTTTCTCCACACTCTGTCCAGCATTTATTGCTTGTAGACTTTTGGATTGCAGCCATTCTGACTGGCATGAAATGGTACCTCATTGTGGTTTTGATTTGCATTTCTCTGATAATGAGGGACGTTAAGCATCTTTTCATGTGTTTGTTAGCCATCTGTATGTCTTCTTTGGAGAAATGTCTATTTAGTTCTTTAGCCCATTTTTTGATTGGGTCATTTATTTTTCTGGAATTGAGCTGCAGGAGTTGCTTGTATATTTTTGAGATTAGTTGTTTGTCAGTTGTTTCACTTGCTATTATTTTCTCCCATTCTGAAGGCCGTCTTTTCACCTTGCTTATAGTTTCCTTTGTTGTGCAAAAGCTTTTAAGTTTAATTAGGTCCCATTTGTTTATTTTTGCTTTTATTTCCAATATTCTGGGAGATGGGTCATAGAGGATCCTGCTGTGATGTATGTCGGAGAGTGTTTTGCCTATGTTCTCCTCTAGGAGTTTTATAGTTTTGGGTCTTACATTTAGATCTTTAATCCATTTTGAGTTTATTTTTGTGTATGGTATTAGAAAGCATTCTAGTTTCATTCTTTTACAAGTGGTTGACCAGTTTTCCCAACACCACTTGTTAAAGAGATTGTCTTTAATCCATTGTATATTCTTGCCTCCTTTGTCAAAGATAAGGTGTCCATAGGTGCATGGATTTATCTCTGGGCTTTCTATTTTGTTCCATTGATCTATATTTCTGTCTTTGTGCCAGTTCCATATTGTCTTGATGACTGTGGCTTTGTAGTAGAGCCTGAAGTCAGGCAGGTTGATTCCTCCAGTTCCATTCTTCTTTCTCAAGATTGCTTTGGCTATTCGAGATTTTTTTGTATTTCCATACAAATTGTGAAATTATTTGTTCTAGCTCTATGAAAATGGAGTTGCACAGAGTCGGACAAAACTGAAGCAACTTAGCAGCAGCAGCTTGATAGGAGTTGCATTGAATCTATAAATTGCTTTGGGTAGTATACTCATTTTCACTATATTGATTCTTCTTGAGTCAGTTCTTCACATCAGGTGGCCAAGATATTGCAGTTTCAGCTTCAGCAACAGTTGTTCCAATGAATATTCAGGACTGATTTCCTTTAGGATGGACTGGCTGGATCTCCATGCAGTCCAGGGGACTCTCAAGAGTCTTCTCCAACACCACAGTTGAAAAGCATCAATTCTTCTGTGCTAAGCTTTGTTTATAGTCCACCTCTCACATCCATACATGACTACTGGAAGAACCATAGCTTTGACTAGACAGACCTTTGTTGGCAAAGTAATGTCTCTGCTTTTTAATCTCCTGTCTAGATCCAACCAGTCCATTCTAAAGGAGATCAGTCCTGGGTGTTCATTGGAAGGACTGATGTTAAAGCTGAAACTCCAATACTTTGGTCACCTCATATGAAGAGTTGACTCATTGGAAAAGACTCTGATGCTGGGAGGGATTGGGGGCAGGAAGAGAAGGGGACAACAGAGAATGAGATGGCTGAATGGCATCACTGACTTGATGGACATGAGTTTGAGTGAACTCCGGGAGTTGATGATGGACAGGGAGGCCCGGTGTGCTGCAATTCATGGGGTCACAAAGAGTCGGACACGACTGAGCGACTGAATTGAACTGAAGGTTGGTCATAACTTTTCTTCCAAGGAGCAAGCATCTTTTAATTTTATGGCTGCAATGACCATCTGCAGTGATTTTGGAGCCCAAAGAAATAAAGTCTGTCACTGTTTCCATTGTTTCCCCATCTGTTTGCCATGAAGTGATAGGACCAGAATCCATGATCTTAGTTGTCTGAATGTTGAGTTTTTAGCCAAATTTTTCACTCTCTTCTTTCACTTCACACATCCAAATAACCTATGCATACATGCTAAGTTGCTTCAGTCATGTCTGACTCTTTATAAACCTATAGACTGTAGCCTGCCAGGCTCCTCTGTCCATGGGATTCTCTTACAGGTCAAACAAAGAATGAAAAAGGAAACTTTTAAATATCTTGAATTCAATTAAGATTAAAACACCAAAAAAAAAAAAAAAAAATCAGTAGGGTGCTTAGAGTGAAATTTGTGACTTTAAGTACTTATATTAGAAACCAAGAATGATCTTAAATCACTAATCTAAGCTTCCATGGTAAGAAATTTGAAAAATAAAAAAATAACATAAAGTGAGATTAAAGATACAAGCAAATATTAAAGAAATTAAAAAAAAACAAAAGAGAAAATTAACAAAAAAAAGTTAGTTCTTTGAATAGATCAGTAATATTGGTAAATTTCTAGTGATATTTATCAGGAGAAAAAAGAAATAATACAAACTATCAAAATCAGAAATGAAACAGGGGCATCACTACAGATCTAGATGCATTAAAATTAAAACAAATAGATATTATATGATGAATAGCTTTACACCAATACATTTGGCCCCTGAAATGGAAAATTTCTTGAAAGTCATAATTTCCAAAGTTCATTCAAGATAAAAGAGATTATCTCAATAGTAGCATATATATTAAAGAAAATGCAATTTAATAACTTTTCTAACAAAGAAAACATTAGGTCCTAGGTGGCAGCACTGGAGATAATAAATTCTACCAAACATTTAAGGAAGAAATAATACTACCTCTATACAAACTTTTGCAGAAAATAAAAGCATTACATTGATACCAACCATAGAAACTATAAGAAGAGGAAACAAATCAATGTATCTCATGAACATAAATACAAACATCCTTAGCAAAAATGGTAGCAAATCAAATCTACCAATATACAAAAAGAAATACATTTGACCAACTGAAGTGTTTCCTAGAAATGCAAGGTTGCTTAATACTCAATGTTCATCAACATGTTTCCCTATTAATAAACTAAAAAGAAAAACTAGGTAATCATATCAATAAATGTAGAAAGAGTATTTAACAAAATTTATCATTCATTCTCAGGAAACAAGAAATGGAAGGGAAATACCACAAGGACTGTAGCCTGCCAGTTTCCTCTGTCCATGGGGATTCTCTAGGCAAGGATACTGGAGTGGGTTGCCATGCCCTCCTTCCAGGGGTCTTCCCAACCCAGGGATCAAACCCAGATTTCAGGCATTGCAGGTGGATTCTTTCCTATCTGAGCCACCAGGGCAGCCCAATATGATAAAAGATGTATTCAAAATCCTTTCTTCCTAAACGTGGGAATGAGGCAAAAGATATTTGCTTTCACAATTTCTATTCAACATTGTCCTAGATGTCCCAGCTAGTACAATACGGCATTTAAAAATAAGGGCATGGGACTAGAAAAGTTGAGCATAAAACTTCTCACAACTGGAAAATAGACAAGTCGGCAAGTCAAGTGTCCTTGAGCCTAGTTTGCCCTGGTGGCACCGGATTCTTCATCTGAGTACCACCTCCTACTCCAGTAAAACAATAGGAAGAATATTTTTTATTTTATTCTATTCTTGCTGAAAGAGTTATTTCATAATTGTAGTTCAAGATGTAGTTCAAAACAGTTTCTGTCCTGTTTTATGGGCAGAATCATGGATGCCACACTATTCTCTACACAACACTATTAAAGATCCCCCTCTAATTAAGTGAGTTTCTCTGGTGACTCAGATGGTATAGAATCTGCTTGCAATGCGGGAAATCTGGGTTTGATCTCTAGGTTGGGACCATCCCCTGGAGGAGGGAATGGCAACCCACTCCAGTATCCTTGCCTGGAGAACCCCCTTGGACAGAGGAACCTGGAGGGCTGCAGTCCATGGGATCACAAAGAGTCTGATACAACTAAGTGACTAAGCACACAACACACTCTGATTAAGCAGCTCACTCTATACCCGCTATTTTGGATATAAGGGTTTTGCTGTTGTTCAGTCACTCAGCTGTGTCCGAAGGAAGCTCTAAAAGTGCATGCAGCAAAAGCCCATCCAACACACTAATCAAGGTACATGGCATGAACGTATCTAGCAGGTGTTGGATGAAGAAAATGTGTGATCAAAAAGGTAAAAAGTTCCAGTTGTAAGATAAGCAAGTTCTGGAATGGAATGGACTGTACAGCATGGTGACTACACTATATGTGAAAATTATAAAAGAATAGACCTTAAAAGTTCTCATTACAAGAAAAAAAATTGTAACTACTGAGGTAATGAATGTTAATTAAACTTACTGTGGTAATCATTCAGCAATATATACATATGTCAAATCATTAGGTTGTACATCTTGGACTAATACCATCTTATACATCAATTATATCTCAATAAAACTCAAAAAAAATTTTAAACAAAAAAAAAGGAAATCAAAAATGCCTCTGCAAAGTATCTTGCTTTCAGTCAACGAAGGAGAACCTTGAAGTTCAGGACATCTAAGTAATTAGCTTACAGCCACAAATCAAGTTTTAAAATGGGAGGGAGAAGGAGATGGTGGGTTTTGGAAAGAAGTTCTGCAGCCCTATTAATGGTTCTGTGTTCTGACCACAGAACTCTATCCCTCCCTAACTCTCGCCATAGAACTATCCCTCTGCTTGCTATTTGACAACCTGTGCCAGTTTTTCAGAGCTTCCTTGAACCAGGAGGAAAGGCTCCTTTTAGGACTCCGTATTTTTTTCTGAGAACAAGCTGAATTGTTAGGGGCCAGGTGGGAGTTCCTCAAGCAAACAAAGGAAATAGTTGAAGGGACCCTCACCGAGGCCCCAAAGCAGGTCTTCCAGAAAATCAGTCTTTATCTCTAATCGCTTTGCAGAGGTTGGCAGGAATACATAGTACTCCTTGAGAGAGATTACGGGGGTAGTGGCTGCAGTGGCATCAGAGCTGTGTGTCAGCATACTGAGTCAATGGAAGTACACAAGCTCTGCCAAAGCGGGGCAGACAGGGTGGAGGCTGCTGGTTCCAAGGTGAAGCTGGCATCAGGTGCCGGGGACGTTTTCTACCTTTTGGCAAGGAACACACTCTTCTTTGAAAAACCTCTTCACGAGTTTCTTTAACAGTGGAAGTGAATAGGTCTCTATATAGCTTTGTTTTCGCTGAACAAAGAATCACCCTGATTCCTGTGTGTGTGTGTGGTTGTTTTTTTTTTTTTTTTACTATGCTGAAAGCCAAAGGCACAGAAATGTGGGCAGACTCTTAAGTGAAGATGGCTGGTTTTTTTAGTTAATTTGTCCTACTGTGCAAAAAACACTACACTAGGCTTCATTGAGAAGGAAAGCAACACCAATTACTAACAGCTAAATTTTATTGTATGTCTATGTATAAGGCACGGTGCAAAGTGTTTTAAAAATCTTATAAGTGTTATTATTTGCTTTTCCCAGTTGATGAAACAGAGACTCGAAAGGGTTAATAGCTTGCTTGCTGACAAAAAGTGACAATGCCAGATTTGAAACTAGTTTTGTTTAACTCCTTTTAAAGAGATAAAACAGTTCCTGATCACAAAGCAATGTTAGTTAGCTACACCACATATTGCCAGCCAGTCAGAATTAGCTATATACTTCAGAACCTGAGCTGACAGAAATGAAAAACCCTTACTGTTTCCATATCTCTTTTTCTGTCGGGTTTTGAAGAGCTCCTAGTTGTAAGAGGAATAGCTTTGGCAGGGACTCTCCTTGTCCCAATTCTACTTCTGATTCTGTGTTCAACAGCCACTCTTCCCTGAGCTCAGAAACAGAGCCATGGGAAAGTTCCATGTACAATTTTTACACATGTAAATGTATCACCGTCTAGAGTTAAGTTAGATGGACCTGTTTTGAATTCAAAATCTGAAATGAGTTAGCTCTTATCAAGGTTGCTGAAATATGTTCCTGCCTGTTAGTATGAACTTCCGGCTAGCTTATCAGAGGTGTCCCAGGCTTACCAATAACTGTGACTATGTTAGAATGGTAGAATCACCTAGTAAAGTACACGTGAGATATATATAGAGAGAGATCTATGTATAGATGTATATGCATTTGTATATTTACGTACATATAATATACAATATATACATATAACATATACAATATATGTATATATTGGTGTCTGAATATTTAGGAACCAGTTAAGTATATATATTGATCTGATCTGATCTAAGTATATGTACAAATACATTTAATAATGTGTTATACTGATCAAATTATTTGAAGCCTCCTATGCAATGGGTCACAAAGAGTCAGACACGACTGAGCAACTGAACTGAACTGAACTAATGCAATATAAATGTTTATTGTATTCATTTGCTACTTATGAAACTCTTATTATGTCTTGGGCTTCCCTGGTGGTTCAGAGGTAAAGAATCTGCCTGTAATGCAGGAGATGTGGGTTCAATCCCTGAGTCAGGAAGATCCCCTGGAGAAGGAAATGGCTACCCACTCCAGTATTCTGGCCTGGAAAATCATGAATAAAAGAGCTTGGTGGCTACAGTCCATAGGCTTGAAAAAGAGTCAGACACAACTTAGCAACTAAACAACAACAAATATTATGTCTTGGACATAATAGTAGGCTCTAAAGATACATATATATATATATATATATATATATATATATATATATATATAGTTTCCATTTTTCAGGGAGTTCACTTACCATTTTTACCTAATGATATCTTTCAGTGAAAATCATTGCCTTTTCTCTACTTTTTTGATAAAATTTGCAACATTTTTTCAGTTTAACTTGAGGTTTGCATTTTCTGCAATGTATTAGACTAGATATCCTGAACAACTTCTCTGAGAAAAATGGCTAAGATGTTTGTGTGTGTGTGCATGTGTGTGTGTGTGTGTGCATTTATAACATTTTATTTTATTTTTATTTTTATTTTTATTTTTTTTTATTTTTTTTGGTGTATTTTATTTTATTTTATTTTCTTCCAATTTTATTTTATTTTTAAACTTTACATAATTGTATTAGTTTTGCCAAATATCAAAATGAATCCTCCACAGGTATACATGCGCTCCCCATCCCGAACCCTCCTCCCTCCTCCCTCCCCATACCATCCCTCTGGGCCGTCCCAGTGCACCAGCCCCAAGCATCCAGCATCATGCATCGAACCTGGACTGGCAACTCGTTTCCTACATGTTATTTTATATGTTTCATTGCCATTCTCCCAATTCTTCCCACCCTCTCCCTCTCCCACAGAGTCCATAAGACTGTTCTATACATCAGTGTCTCTTTAGCTGTCTCGTACACCAGGTTATTGTTACCATCTTTCTAAATTCCATATATATGCGTTAGTATACTGTATTTATGTTTTTCCTTCTGGCTTACTTCACTCTGTACAATAGGCTCCAGTTTCATCCACCTCATTAGAACTGATTCAAATGTATTCTTTTTAATGGCTGAGTAATACTCCATTGTGTATATGTACCACAGCTTTCCTATCCATTCATCCGCTGATGGACATCTAGGTTGCTTCCATGTCTTGGCTATTATAAACAGTGCTGCGATGAACATTGGGGTACACGTGTCTCTTTCCCTTCTGGTTTCCTCAGTGTGTATGCCCAGCAGTGGGATTGCTGGATCATAAGGCAGTTCTATTTCCAGTTTTTTAAGGAATCTCCACACTGTTCTCCATAGTGGCTGTACTAGTTTGCATTCCCACCAACAGTGTAAGAGGGTTCCCTTTTCTCCACACCCTCTCCAGCATTTATTATTTGTAGACTTTTGGATCGCAGCCATTCTGACTGGTGTGAAATGGTACCTCATAGTGGTTTTGATTTGCATTTCTCTGATAATGAGTGATGTTGAGCATCTTTTCATGTGTTTGTTAGCCATCTGTATGTCTTTTTTGGAGAAATGTCTATTTAGTTCTTTGGCCCATTTTTTGATTGGGTCGTTTATTTTTCTGGAGTTGAGCTGTAGGAGTTGCTTGTATATTTTTGAGATTAGTTGTTTGACGGTTGCTTCATTTGCTATTATTTTCTCCCATTCTGAAGGCTGTCTTTTCACCTTGCTAATAGTTTCCTTTGATGTGCAGAAGCTTTTAAGGTTAATTAGGTCCCATTTGTTTATTTTTGCTTTTATTTCCAATATTCTGGGAGGTGGGTCATAGAGGATCCTGCTGTGATGTATGTCGGAGAGTGTTTTGCCTATGTTCTCCTCTAGGAGTTTTATAGTTTCTGGTCTTACGTTTAGATCTTTAATCCATTTTGAGTTTATTTTTGTGTATGGTGTTAGAAAGTGGTCCAGTTTCATTCTTTTACAAGTGGTTGACCAGATTTCCCAGCACCACTTGTTAAAGAGATTGTCTTTAATCCATTGTATATTCTTGCCTCCTTTGTCGAAGATAAGGTGTCCATATGTGCGTGGATTTATCTCTGGGCTTTCTATTTTATTCCATTGATCAATATTTCTGTCTTTGTGCCAGTACCATACTGTCTTGATAACTGTGGCTTTGTAGTAGAGCCTGAAGTCAGGTAGGTTGATTCCTCCAGTTCCATTCTTCTTTCTCAAGATCGCTTTGGCTATTCGAGGTTTTTTGTATTTCCATACAAATTGTGAAATTATTTGTTCTAGCTCTGTGAAGAATACTGTTGGTAGCTTGATAGGGATTGCGTTGAATCTATAAATTGCTTTGGGTAGTATACTCATTTTCACTATATTGATTCTTCCAATCCATGAACATGGTATATTTCTCCATCTATTAGTGTCCTCTTTGATTTCTTTCACCAGTGTTTTATAGTTTTCTATATATAGGTCTTTAGTTTCTTTAGGTAGATATATTCCTAAGTATTTTATTCTTTCCGTTGCAATGGTGAATGGAATTGTTTCCTTAATTTCTCTTTCTGTTTTCTCATTATTAGTGTATAGGAATGCAAGGGATTTCTGTGTGTTGATTTTATATCCTGCAACTTTACTGTAGTCATTGATTATTTCTAGTAATTTTCTGGTGGACTCTTTAGGGTTTTCTATGTAGAGGATCATGTCATCTGCAAATAGTGAGAGTTTTACTTCTTCTTTTCCAATTTGGATTCCTTTTATTTCTTTTTCTGCTCTGATTGCTGTGGCCAAAACTTCCAAAACTATGTTGAATAGTAATGGTGAAAGTGGGCACCCTTGTCTTGTTCCTGACTTTAGAGGAAATGCTTTCAACTTTTCACCATTGAGGATAATGTTTGCTGTGGGTTTGTCATATATAGCTTTTATTATGTTGAGGTATGTTCCTTCTATTCCTGCTTTCTGGAGAGTTTTTATCATAAATGGATGTTGAATTTTGTCAAAGGCTTTCTCTGCATCTATTGAGATAATCATATGGTTTTTATTTTTCAATTTGTTAATGTGGTGTATTACATTGATTGATTTGCGGATATTGAAGAATCCTTGCATCCCTGGGATAAAGCCCAGTTGATCATGGTGTATGATCTTTTTAATGTGTTGTTGGATTCTGATTGCTAGAATTTTGTTAAGGATTTTTGCATCTATGTTCATCAGTGATATTGGCCTGTAGTTTTCTTTTTTTGTGGGATCTTTGTCAGGTTTTGGTATTAGGGTGATGGTGGCCTCATAGAATGAGTTTGGAAGTTTACCTTCCTCTGCAATTTTCTGGAAGAGTTTGAGCAGGATAGGTGTTAGCACTTCTCTAAATTTTTGGTAGAATTCAGCTGTGAAGCCGTCTGGACCGGGGCTTTTGTTTGCTGGAAGATTTTTGATTACAGTTTCAATTTCCATGCTTGTGATGGGTCTGTTAAGATTTTCTATTTCTTCCTGGTCCAGTTTTGGAAAGTTGTACTTTTCTAAGAATTTGTCCATTTCTCCCACGTTGTCCATTTTATTGGCATATAATTGTTGATAGTAGTCTCTTATGATCCTTTGTATTTCTGTGTTGTCTGTTGTGATCTCTCCATTTTCATTTCTAATTTTGTTGATTTGATTTTTCTCCCTTTGTTTCTTGATGAGTCTGGCTAATGGTTTGTCAATTTTATTTATCCTTTCAAAGAACCAGCTTTTGGTTTTGTTGATTTTTGCTATGGTCTCTTTTGTTTCTTTTGCATTTATTTCTGCTCTAATTTTTAAGATTTCTTTCCTTCTACTAACCCTGGGGTTCTTCATTTCTTCCTTTTCTAGTTGCTTTAGGTGTAGAGTTAGGTTATTTATTTGACTTTTTTCTTGTTTCTTGAGGTGTGCCTGTATTGCTATGAACTTTCCCCTTAGGACTGCTTTTACCGTGTCCCACAGGTTTTGGGTTGTTGTGTTTTCATTTTCATTCGTTTCTATGCAAATTTTGATTTCTTTTTTGATTTCTTCTGTGATTTGTTGGTTATTCAGCAGCGTGTTGTTCAGCCTCCATATGTTGGCATTTTTAATAGTTTTTCTCCTGTAATTGAGATCTAATCTTACTGCATTGTGGTCAGAAAAAATGCTTGGAATGATTTCTATTTTTTTGAATTTACCAAGGCTAGCTTTATGGCCCAGGATGTGATCTATCCTGGAGAAGGTTCCATGTGCGCTTGAGAAAAAGGTGAAATTCATTGTTTTGGGATGAAATGACCTATAGATATCAATTAGGTCTAACTGGTCTATTGTATCGTTTAAAGTTTGTGTTTCCTTGTTAATTTTCTGTTTAGTTGATCTATCCATAGGTGTAAGTGGGGTATTAAAGTCTCCCACTATTATTGTGTTATTGTTAATTTCTCCTTTCATACTTGTTAGCATTTGTCTTATGTACTGTGGTGCTCCCGTGTTGGGTGCATATATATTTATAATTGTTATATCTTCTTCTTGGATTGATCCTTTGATCATTATGTAGTGACCTTCTTTGTCTCTTTTCACAGCCTTTGTTTTAAAGTCTATTTTATCTGATATGAGTATTGCTACTCCTGCTTTCTTTTGGTCCCTATTTGCATGGAAAATCTTTTTCCAGCCCTTCACTTTTAGTCTGTATGTGTCCCCTGTTTTGAGGTGGGTCTCTTGTAGACAACATATGTAGGGGTCTTGTTTTTGTATCCATTCAGCCAGTCTTTGTCTTTTGGTTGGGGCATTCAACCCATTTACATTTAAGGTAATTACTGATAAGTATGTTCCCGTTGCCATTTACTTTATTGTTTTGGGTTCGAGTTTATACACCGTTTTTGTGTTTCCTGTCTAGAGAATATCCTTTAGTATTTGTTGGAGAGCTGGTTTGGTGGTGCAGAATTCTCTCAGCCTTTGCTTGTCTGAAAAGCTTTTGATTTCTCCTTCATACTTGAATGAGATCCTTGCTGGGTACAATAATCTGGGCTGTAGGTTATTTTCTTTCATCATTTTAAGTATGTCTTGCCATTCCCTCCTGGCTTGAAGAGTTTCTATTGAAAGATCAGCTGTTATCCTTATGGGAATTCCCTTGTGTGTTATTTGTTGTTTTTCCCTTGCTGCTTTTAATATTTGTTCTTTGTGTTTGATCTTTGTTAATTTGATTAATATGTGTCTTGGGGTGTTTCTCCTTGGGTTTATCCTGTTTGGTACTCTCTGGGTTTCTTGGACTTGGGTGATTATTTCCTTCCCCATTTTAGGGAAGTTTTCCACTATTATCTCCTCAAGTATTTTCTCATGGTCTTTCTTTTTGTCTTCTTCTTCTGGAACCCCTATGATTCGAATGTTGTAGCGTTTAATATTGTCCTGGAGGTCTCTGAGATTGTCCTCATTTCTTTTAATTCGTTTTTCTTTTATCCTCTCTGATTCATTTATTTCTACCATTCTATCTTCTAATTCACTAATCCTGTCTTCTGCCTCTGTTATTCTACTATTTGTTGCCTCCAGAGTGTTTTTAATTTCACTTATTGCATTATTCATTATATATTGACTCTTTTTTATTTCTTCTAGGTCCTTGTTAAACCTTTCTTGCATCTTCTCAATCCTTGTCTCCAGGCTATTTATCTGTGATTCCATTTTAGTTTCAAGATTTTGGATCAATTTCACTATCATTATTCGGAATTCTTTATCAGGTAGATTCCCTATCTCTTCCTCTTTTGTTTGGTTTGGTGGGCATTTATCCTGTTCCTTTATCTGCTGAGTATTCCTCTGTCTCTTCATCTTGTTTAAATTGCTGAGTTTGGGGTGTCCTTTCTGTATTCTGGCAGTTTGTGGAGTTCTCTTTATTATGGCGTTTCCTCACTGTGTGTGGGTTTGTACAGGTGGCTTGTCAAGGTTTCCTGGTTAGGGAAGCTTGTGTCGGTGTTCTGGTGGGTGGAGCTGTATTTCTTCTCTCTGGAGTGCAATGAAATGTCCAGTAATGAGTTATGAGATGTCTATAGTTTTGGGGTGACTTTCGGCAGCCTGTATCTTGAAGCTCAGGGCTGTGTTCCTTTGTTGCTGGAGAATTTGCTTGGTATGTCTTGCCCTGGAACTTATTGGCCCTTGTGTGGTGCTTGGTTTCAGTGTCGGTATGGAGGCAATTGATGAGCTCCTGTCAATGAATGTTCCTTGGAGTCAAGAGTTCCCTGGAGTCAGGGTTTGGACTTAAGTCTCCTGCTTCCGATTATCGGTCTTATTTTTACAGTAGTTTCAAAACTTCTCCTTCTATACAGCACCACTGATAAAACATCTACATTAAAGATGATAAGTTTCTCTACAGTGAGGGTCACTCAGAGAGGTTCACAGGGTTACATGGAGAAGAGAAGAGGGAGGAGGGAGTTAGAGGTGACCCAAATGAGATGAGGTGAATCAATAGTGGAGAGAGTGGGCTAGCCAGTAGTCACTTCCTTATGTGCACTCCACAACTGGACCACTCAGAGATGTTCACGGGGTTATACAGAGAAGAGAAGAAGGAGGAAGGTAACAGAGGTGGCCAGAAGGATAAAAGGGGGGAATGAAAAGGAGGGAGACAGATCCAGCCAGTAATCAGTTCCCTAAGTGTTCTCCACCGTCTGGAACACACAGAAATTCACAGAGTTGGGTAGAGTAGAGAGGGGTTAGGGAGGAGACACAGGCGACCTGGTGGAGAAAAAGGAGGGTCCAAAGGGAGAGAGAGCAGTCAAGCCAGTAATCTCACTCCCTAGTGAAAAATGGGTCCTGAAGATTGGGTCCTTAAAGGTACAAAATTGGTAACAAATACATAAAAGCAAAAATTAAAAATCTAGAGTAGAGTTTGGAGTTTCAAAAATACGATGTTAAAGAAAAGAAGAAGGAAAAGAAAGAGAGAAAGAACGAACAAACAAAAACAAACAAGGTTGTGAAAATTATAAAGAAAGTACAGGTACAAAATTGATAACTAATACCAGAAAGCGAAAATTAAAAATCTAGAGTAGAGTTTGGAATTTCAAAAATACGATGTTAAAGAAAAGAAGAAGGAAAAGAAAGAAAAAACGAACAAACAAAAACAAACAAGGTCGCAAAAATTATAAAGAAAGTACAGGTACAAAATTGATAACTAATACCAGAAAGCAAAAATTAAAAATCTAGAGTAGAGTTTGGAATTTCAAAAATACAATGTTAAAAAAAAAAAAAAGAAGAAGAAGAAAAATAAAGAGAGAAAACAAACAAACAAATACGAACAATGTCACAAAAATTATAAAGAAAATACAGGTACAAAATTGATATCAAATACCAAAAAGCATAAATTAAAAATCTAGAGTAAAGTTTGGAATTTCAGATATACAATGTTATATAAAAGAAGAAGAGAAAGAAACAGAGAAGAAGAAAAAAAAAAAAAAGTCACAGAAATTATATAAAAAAAAAACTATAGGTACAAAATTGATAACATATACCAAAAAGCGAAAATTAAAAATCTAGAGTAGAGTTTGGAATTTCAAAAATACAGTGTTAAAGAAAAGAAGAAAAAAACAAACAAAAAAAAAACAAGGTCAAAAAATTATAAAATATATATATATGAAGTTTGCTGAAGAAGAAAAAAAATAGGGTCTTTTTTTTTTTTTTTGCAAAGTAATAGGTTATAAAAGTGAAAATTAAAGGAACAATAGAGGACTTAAAATTTTTTTTTTTTTTATTAAAAAAAAAAAAGAAAGAATGATCGTAAAAATAATAAAAATATATCTAGGGCTTTTTTGGGTTTTTTTTTTTGTGGGTGTTGTGGGTTCAGTTCATTTTTGGCTAGTTCCTTGGTCAGATTTATATTTCTCAAGATCTATAGGCCCCTTCCTATGTAGTCCGTAGTAACCACAGGGTTTTGATCTATTGCCTGTAGCTTCCAAGGCGTTTCCCTCTGTTATATCTTCTTCTGTTTGCTAGTCTCTTCAGTATCTGGTTTCCGCCCTGACTCAAAGGGCACGGTGGAGGACACTTTTTTTTTTTTTTTTTTAGGCTTACTTGTTCAGTCGCGCTGTGGGGAGGGAGGGAGGGATGCTGCAAACAAATAACACTGGCGTGGGCTCGCAGTGCCTCAGCCACCCTGGGTCTGCCCCCGCTCACGGCGCGTGTAGCCTCCCTGTCCACACTGCTCGGACTCTAGGTTGTTCCGCCGGGAACAATCCGAGGCTGGCCCTGGGCTGCATGCACCTCCCAGGTCCAAGCCGCTCAGGTTCAGGCACTCGGGTAGTCCTCAGAGGCGCAGACTCAGTTGGGCCTACGTTTTGTGCTCTTCCCAGGTCCGAGCGCCAATTTGCTCTTCCCAGGCGAGCGCCAATGCTGCGACTTATCGCCTCCCCGCCACTCGGATATCTGGATGTAAAACCGGCGCACCTTCTCAGGCAGATGTTGACCGTCCAGACCCCCAAGAAGTTTTAGTTAGCAAAGAAGCCTGCTTACAGTTTAATAGATAATGTCTCTCTGGGGCTGCGATTGCCCCCTTCCGGCTCTGGGTGCCTGTCACCGGAGGGGCAAGGTCTGCAGCCGGCTATCTCTGTTCAGTCCTTTGTTCCGTGCGCGGGCCTGGCGGTCTTAGGTTAGGGCTGGCTTTTCGCGTGGTAGGTATCCCACAGTCTGGTTTGCTAGCCCAAATTATTTCGCTCAGATAGCGCTCAGGGTATTCAGGCCAGATTCTTACTCTCAGCGATGCAGCCCGCGCCGCGCCTCCCTGCCCAGCCCCGGTTTGCTAATGGCGGATGCAGGCGTCTGCGCTGCTTCTCTGCTGGGGGAGTTACCGTAGGGCTCGCAATCTGCGAGTTTTAAATTGTTTATTTATTTTTTCTCCCTGTTATATTGCCCTCTGTGCTTCCAAAGCTCGGCGCAGATTCAGCAGTGAGAAGGTTTCCTGATGTTTGGAAACTTCTCTCTTTTTAAGATTCCCTTCCCGGGACGGAACTCCGTCCCTCCCTCTTTTGTCTCTTTTTTTTTGTTTTTGATATTTTTTCCTACCTCCTTTCGAAGAGTTGGGTTGCTTTTCTGGGTGCCTGATGTCCTCTGCCGGCATTCAGAAGTTGTTTTGTGGAATTTACTCGACGTTTAAATGCTCTTTTGATGAATTTGTGGGGAAGAAAGTGTTCTCCCCGTCCTACTCCTCCGCCATCTTGGCTCCTCCCCCAATAACATTTTATTTTATTTTTAAACTTTACAATATTGTATTAGTTTTGCCAAATATCGAAATGAATCCGCCACAGGTATACATGTGTTCCCCATCCTGAACCCTCCTCCCTTCTCCCTCCCCATACCATCCCTCTGGGTCGTCCCAGTGCACCAGCCCCAGGCATCCAGTATCGTGCATCGAACCTGGACTGGCAACTCGTTTCATACATGATATTATACATGTTTCAATGCCAATCTCCCAAATCTTCCCACCCTCTCCCTCTCCCACAGAGTCCATATTTTATTGCATCACTATACTGGCAAGAGCAAGTATATGTAAAGATAGAAGACAAGTAAGTGCAAAATCCAGCTTTGGCCCGAAGAGAATCTGTTGAACACTGGTGAACTTGAACATATGTTTTTAGGTCATACAAGGCACAGAGGAAAGGAGGTGAACCCTAGGACACAGCTAAAGTAAGATGTCTAATGGTAGGCCTTCATCTAAAGTTGAGACTTCTTTGGAATGCAGTTTCCTCTTAGAGGTAGACAGCAAGAAAACATTTTTCTTCACTCCGGCTCTAAATGTAAAGGGAAAAAAAATCCCTCTTAAGAATGTGGATTCATATTGATGCATGGCAAAACCAATACAATATTGTAAAGTAGCCTACAATTAAAATAAATAAATTTATGTTAAAAAAAAGAATATGGAACCATAAGCCAGCCCCAAAACAGGTTTTTGACCCAAGTTAAAATTTTGTGGATGATACAAAAAAATTCAAATAGAAATTTTTATATAAAAGTGTCCTGGATTTTACTGCTTTCTTCCAGGTGATAAGAAAAAGCAAAATAAAGTTCTCTATAAAGGACTTTAATTTCAACATGACCTGAAAAAATTCTCTCAGATAATAATCCAAGGGATACGAGATAAAAGCCAAAAATTACAAATGCACAAGTAAACAAAGAACCATGAGTAAGAACCTGAAAAAATAACATTGCTGAATCATACAAACAGAATTCCAGATACTAGAATTACAGATTTTGGATATAAAAGTAGAATGTTTGATATATTTCAAAGAGTGAAATCTGAAAACATAAGTAACAAACAAAAGACTATTTAAAAAAGACAGATCTGAAAGAAATATAATTTGAAAATTAATGTGGCAATAAATTTAATGAAATTTAACAATGAACGGATTAAATAACATTAGAAATAAGTGGGGAGAAACTTAGTAAAAGAAAAATAAATTATACAGAATGCTTCTGAAGTAGACATACTGAAAATATGAAAGAGATTAATAAACTAGGCAGAGAAAATGGAAAAATTCAACATGCTCTAATTAGAATTCCATAAGAAAATAAAAGTGTGAATGAGGAAGAAGCACTATTTGAAGAAATAAGAATAGTGTATTTTCAGAAGGACACCAACTCAAATCCAAGAAGTTTACAAATTAATCCACACCTAGACATATCCTAAAGGAATTGTAGACACCAAAGACAAAGAGATTTAAAACGCAGTCAGTGAGAAAAGTTTAACTTGGATTTGGTTAGTTGTCCCAAAACAAAATGATGGCCAATTAAAGCTTGCAAAAGGAAAAAATTATCACCATTTTTAGCGTATTTTGGTAATATTTTTGAAAAAATGAGTAAAGTATAAGCAACAGATCCAAGATGAAAGTCTTCTGATTTCAAAATCTATGTTTTTAAATATCAGCTATGAAATGAAAAGAAATCTAGTGTTAATGAAAATCCTGATGGTGGTGGCATTTGACATGTCACTCACTTTGCAAATAGGTAGGAAATGATGCAGAGTGTTGGTCCTGAAATTTTGATCATGCCTGTGTTTCTGTAAAGATCGATAGCCATCCTCTCAGACCGTAAACATTGCACAATTCTATCAGAATAATTTATCCTAATTATCACATTTGTCTTGCTACATCACTAATTGGAAACTTTGAAAGAATATGTACTTCCTAGCACATCACAGTGAAACACCTCTCAGAGTTATGGATCAGCGGTATTGACTCATGGTTGTACCCTAGAAGTGGCTGGATGTGAATTTAAAGTTACATGACCTGGAAATTTTCCTAATATATTTAAGTTTTCTCAGCTTGTAAACTGGAAATAATGGAATCTACAGTTTGTGGCAAGGATTAAGAGAAATAACATATGTCAAGTGCTTTGCACAGTACTGTCTCAAAATAAATTGCCACTAGAATTGGCTGTTACTATTTGACAGTCACTCTATTTCTTCATTTTTATTTTCTACTGCACTCATCCCATACCCTTCTCCTTACTCTTATGTGCTGCTGGCTTCAGCTTCAAGGTCAATGGTTCTCAAAGTGAGGTCCCCACATTCTCGGCATCACCTAGAAATTAGTTAGAAATTCAAATATTTGGGTCTCACTGCAGATGTGTGTGCATGTATCAGTCACTTCAGTAGTGTCCGACTCTTTGTGACACTATGGACTGTCTGTCTGACACTATGAATCCTCTGTCTGTGGGATTCTGCAGGCAAGCATACTGGAGTAGGTTGCCATTGTGTCTGTCCTCCAGGAGATCTTCCCAACTCAGGGATCAAACCCGTGCCTCCTGTATCTCCTGCATTGCAGGCAGATTCTTTTACCACTGAGCCAACAGGGAAGTCCCCAGCCCAGACGTACTGAATGAGAAACTCAAGAGGCAGGGCCCAGCAGTCTGTGTTTTAACAAACCCTCCAGCTGACTCTGATACACATGAGGATTACTGCCCTGAGCTATAGTACTTGTGGCTTAGCTCTTCTCAACATGGAGGCTTTTACAAACCTATGGAGGACCTTTTCATTGTCACAAGGCTTGATAATCCCTACTGGCAATTAGTAGGGGCAGAAATTCTAAAAGTACCCCAAAACGTCCTAAACCTGTACTTCTGTCTGCACTTGTTGAAATCTTGCACAAATTTCCAAGGATTGGCTCCTTTACACTTTATCTTCTTTATCCATTTCAGCCCAGACCATGGTCTCTCCGAACTTATGACTACAGACATGTACATTTAATATCCTCTCATGAGCAACATCCCAGGAGAATTCTTATCTCTTTTTCTGTAAGGAGGCAGCATTTGTTTAGCAGAGAAGACCATATAGTAGAGAGCCAGAATGCCTGGATATAAATCCTACCCCTGTGACTTAACATGCAGCCTTGGATTTTGTGACTTACCCTTTCTGAGCCTCAGTTTCCTCGTCTGTAAAGTGGTATTAGTAATGGCGCGTTCATTAAAAAGTTGTGTGGATTAAACCTTTAGAATGGTAGTTGGCACAAAGAAAGAACTATACAAGTGTTGGCTGTGATTCTGTATCCCCTTTGGCATCTACGTAATGCCATGAACTTACTAGACACCTCACACATTTAACTGACTCACTGATTGGCCAAAGAAGCTCAAACCTTATTCCTGATTCAACCTCCACACTTTCATCAGCAGACTCAGGGCAGTCAGGATCACCACCTTTAAATTCATAAAGTGCTGTCATGTGGAGAGAATTGGCTTATTCTTTCTTGCTTCAGGACCTAAAACTTGGACTAAAGCTTTAGGGTGAGTAACAGTGCATTTGTTCTCTGTCCCTGCTTCATCCCTTCCTCCTGCTCCTGAGACAGTAGAGGTCAAAGACTTGGGGATTTGGGATCCTAGCCATCTCTTTCAATTTCTTGCTCCTTGAGAGGTACAGATGAGAACACAACCATATTTCCAGAGCCTCTGCATATCTTTCTACTTGATTCATGTTCTTCTTAATGGTTTTACACAAAAAGAGCCCAGTTTTCTGCCAGTTTCTGATGGCTGTCTGCCATCCCCTGCCCTTTTGTTTCCCAGAAGCCCACAGGCCATTAGCCTAAGTGCGCGTCACTGGCAGGGGCTCTACCTTTGGCAGTCCTAAGCACAGCATGGGCTGATGAAATGCTGCTTGGAGCCTGCCCATCCAAACACAGAGCCCATCCAAAGCTGGAGGTGATGACATCTTAGCCTGAGGTGGAAGAAGCACACAGGGTTCTGGATGGTTATGTAATAAGGGAAGGAGGAGGAGGTGTACGAGAATGTGGAAAGAGAGCATCCCAGGGGTGGGCTTTGGTTTTGGGAGGAAGGCTGACAGTAAGAAAGGTGATTTAGGCTTACTTTGCGAGCGATGTCATACCAGTAAAAGTGGCCAAAAACCCCCGTGGAAGGAAAATACAGCTCTTATTGTTGGCATGGAGGGAAAGAATAGGTCTGTACCTTTGTCCATGTGACTGTGAGACTCCCTAAAGTTAAACTCTTTCATCACTAAGTAGTCATCCCAGGCAGAAAATAGATTCATAAAATAATCCAATAAATAAGCATCCTGGAAAACATTTACAGCAGCCATCACTTGTATTAAACTCTGTCATCAAATGAAAAACTTCTATCTGTGGCCATCTGCCTGTTGACTCAGTAGTCAAAAGAAGGAGGAAGAGAAGACAGAGGAGGAGGAAGACTGCAGGAAGAACTGCAGTGTTATTTCAGTCCAGACCGGTCTTGGCAGGATGGTCAGGCCCCCAGGCTCATCCTCAGGTTGGCCAGCTCACAGCTTCCATTTGATCAGTTCCACCAGGGGAGCGCTGACTGGTGAATGGACTCATACCAATGAAACACACAACTGAGAGATGAGCAAACCTTGGTTATTCCTTTATTAGCTTAAGCTGAGAGACAAACATTCTAAAGAAATAGATTATCTCAAGAGCAAATGGTATTATTTTCTACCCAAATGCAAACAAAGATGGACAAAAGACTTGCATACATTCTTTCACAAAATAAGATATGAAAATGGCCAATACCTGTATAAAAACATTCTTCATCTTATCAATCATCTAGGAAATGCAAACTTAAACCACAATGCAGTGAGACTGCGTACCCCCTAGAACGGCTAAAATTACTCAGTCATTGGCAATGATAGATCGAATGGACTCTCAAGCTCTGCTGGTGAGGATAAAAATGTGTAGCACCACTTTGGAAAACTTTTGATAGTATCTACTTAAACTGAAAGTGCACATACCCAAATCCTAGCAATTTAATTTGGAGGCATATATGCCAATGAAATTTACCAAAAAGTGCACATAGGAATGTTCATAGAAGCATTATTCAAAGCAGCCAAAAATTGGAAACAATTCAGATGTTTTTCAAAAGTTTAGAAGGGATAAAAAACATGATGGTATTACTACAATGAAATTGTATAAACCATTGAAAGTAAACAAACCATTAAAACACATAGCATAGGGATAAGTCTCATAGACCCAAAGATTAGATATTATGTGATTGTATTTATGTAAAATCTAAAAGCAGCCAAAACTGATCCATAGGAAATGAAGTCTGAATTGTGATTATGTATTGACTGAGGAATAACTGAAAGGAGATAAAAGGGAAGATGCTTGGGTGCTAGTGATCCCTGAATCTGGATGGAAGTTACATGAGGGGAACCACTTCTTAAAAACTGCTCAAGCTGTCACTTGCGGTCTGTGCACGGTCCATGTTGTGCGTACACAACACCAGTATAACACATTCCTTACTAATGCTAAGGTCCCTGTATACTGAGTCCACTTGAACTGTATAAATCAGACCACTACAATATGTGGGAAGTCTGTAACCAAGATTCAAAGTTCTATGTAACTGTGGAGAAGTCACATGCTTAGTAAAGGAACAAGGATTTAAACACAGGAAAAAAAAATGGACAAAGAAATGCATTTACTTTCATGGTGTCCCATTGAGTGCTCCTAAACTATTAATAAAATCTAGGAGGGAAGCTACTGGATATTTTGTTCACATGTATTTGGTTCTCGTTTGAAACTCCAATATGTCACATAGTTACTATTTAGAATAAACACTATTTGTTGAATTTATGAATGAACATGTCTCCCTGAGGCCCTCCGAATCATGTGCACTATCCTCTAATTCAGTAATCCCTCCTACTCTTTGTCTCTCCAATGTCCCAAGACTTAAATGTTTCCTTTATTTTCCCTCAACTCAAAATTTATCTAGTTTACCTGCCCTGCATCCAACCAGGTAGCCATCTAAACTCCGTGATACATTTATACATGCCAAGGTTTTAATTGTGTAAACAGTAGATTGATGTGTTACCACATTTTATAATTTAATTTTAAAAGAATTGAAGAGACAGTTCCTAATCCGAAGAAGTAACTGATGCTAGAAAGTCCACGTGTTTGTGAGGCCTGTGAGGGAGAAAAATAAAGAAGGGCAAAGAGATGTTTCAGTGACATGGAATCAAAGACTAAAAAGGTCTCTGTTTGGTAGGAACTTATGATAGGAACAGAGAAGGCAATGGCACCCCACTCCAGTACTCTTGCCTGGAAAATCCCATGGATGGAGGAGCCTGGTAGGCTGCAGTCCATGGGGTCGCTAAGAGTCGGACACGACTGAGCAACTTCACTTTCACTTTTCACTTTCATGCATTGGAGAAGGAAATGGCAACCCACTCCAGTGCTCTTGCCTGGAGAATCCCAGGGACGAGGGAGCCTGGTGGGCTGCTGTCTATGGGGTTGCACAGAGTCGGACATGACTCAAGTGACTTAGCAGTAGCAATAGCAGTATGATAGGAAGGAACTCATGAGAGGTTATCACACATTTATGGAGTCTTAATACATTTAAAGATGTCAACCTACATTTAATTTAAGGAGCATGAAAGCAAGAGTACTCATGCAGACATTTTTACAGATTGTTTTGATTTCCATGTTTGGTAAACAGAACAAGGCTCTCTCCCATCCCTGAAAATGTCCATGTCCTAATTTCTGGAACATGTGATTTATTAGGTTACATGGCAAAAGGAAATTAGGATTGCAAAGGGAATTAATGCTGCAGATTGAATTAAAGTTTTTAATGTATTCATTTATTTTATATAAGCTTTTTTGAGACAGATGGCTGTCCATTAAATGTTGTGTTATTGACAATTGACACAATTTCAGATTTGAGAGTCTCTGTAATGGATCACGTGACCTCTTACAAAATCAAGCAAGAATATTATCTTTTTTAAATTTAATCTTTGTTTTATTTGGGGATATGGTTGATTTACAATGTTATATTCATTTCAAGTGCAAAGTGACTCAGTTATATATACAGATATATCCCTTCTTTTCACATGTAGGTTTAGAATATTGAGTAAAGCTTCTTGTGTTATACAGTAAGTCCTTGTTGATTATCTATTTTATATATAGTAGTGTGTGCATTTTAATCCCAAGCTCCTAATCAACTGACTTTAAAGCAGAGAAATAATCCTGGATTTTTCAGTTGGGCCCAGTGTAGTCAAAAGTGTCCTTAAAAGAAGAGGAAGAAGGCAGAAGAGAATCAGGAAGATGGCAGCATTAGGATTCAGCCCAACATCATTGGCTTTGCAGTTGGAGGAAGAGAGCTATAAGCCAAAGAATGTGGGCAGAAGGCAGAAAAGTCAAGGAAACAGATTCTCCCCTAGAGCCTTCAGAAGAAATGCAGCCCTATAAACACTTTGATTTTAACTCAGTGAGAATCATTTTGGATTTCTGATGTTCAAATCTGTTAGGTAATAAAGTTGTGTTATTTTTAAGCCACTAAGTTTGTCATCATTTGTTACAGCAGCAATAGGAACTCATACTCTATATTAATGGGTGGAAGAAAAACCATGGATCTCCAAACAACCAGTAATATAATTTACATTTGACTTTTAAGTATAATTAAAGGGAATATACTTGCACCCAACCCTCCCCTTGCCAACACACACACTTGCAACCTTTAGTCATTTCCATTTCTTCCCACAACATTCCCCTTCTAATGTGACCTTGCTATCAGAATTCAAGGAGGAAACTGGGCAGCAAGGCACTGGCTGAAATTACCATGGGTTAATGACAGACACCAGAATGATTGCACAAGCACTGTCTGTATTGCTTGGGGTCAAAATAGAATTGTGCAAATCGGGAGGGAAAAGCCTGTTTACTCTCTGTAAAAGAGGCTATCTGCAAAAGAAAGTGGTCCTTTTGCTGACAAAGTTAGTGGTTTGCAGACTTGAAAAACTAGGGCGTAAAACACACAGGGCATACAGATATCTGCACATATAAAATAACAAGTGACTTGAGTTACAAGTGAAACAAGTAAGGAGGTTTCTGGGAGAGAGCCAGTTCATTAAGTTCATATCCAGGAATATTGCAAACCAGTCTATGATCTAGGTTGAAGAGCTAAACCATGTACTGAGGGTTAAGAGGTGCCTTCAGTTCAGTTCAGTTCAGTCACTCAGTCATGTCCGATTCTTTGCGACCCCATGAATCACAGCACGCCAGGCCTCCCTGTCCATCACCATCTCCCGGAGTTCACTCAGACTCACATCCATCGAGCCAGTGATGCCATCCAGTCATCTCATCCTCTGTCGTCCCCTTTTCCTCCTACCCCCAATCCCCCACCAGCATCAGAGTCTTTTCCAATGAGTCAACTCTTCACATGAGGTGGCCAAAGTACTGGAGTTACAGCTTTAGCATCATTCCTTCCAAAGAAATCCCAGGGCTGATCTCCTTTACAATAGACTGGTTGGATCTCCTTGCAGTCCAACGGACTCTCAAGAGTCTTCTCCAACACCACAGTTCAAAAGCATCAATTCTTCGGTGCTCAGCTTTCTTCATAGTCCACCTCTCACATCCATACACGACCACTGGAAAAACCATAGCCTTGACTAGACAGACCTTTGTTGGCAAAGTAATGTCTCTGCTTTTGAATATGCTATCTAGGTTGGTCATAACTTTTCTTCCAAGGAGTAAGCATCTTTTAATTTCATGGCTGCAGTCACCATCTGCAGTGATTTTGGAACCCAAAAAAATAAAGTCTGACACTTACCACTGTTTCCCCATCTATTTCCCATGAAGTAATGGGACCAGATGCCATGATCTTCGTTTTCTGAATGTTGAGCTTTAAGCCAACTTTTTCACTCTCCTCTTTCACTTGCATCAAGAGGCTTTTTAGTTCCTCTTCACCTTCTGCCATAAGGATGGTGTCATCAGGAAGCAAAAATACACACAATTCTCCTTGACCCCATCACCCAAACCACTCTAAGCACCTAACTCAAGTAAAATCGATTATTATGTAAACACAGCTTCAGCTACTGTCAAATAAACAGTTTCTACATAAAAGTAATGGGCATGATCCCAAAAACAGCTTCAGAGGAGTCCTCTACACTTCCCACTCCCATGAGATCACAGGCCCATGCCTCTCCTATATGGAAACACTGGAGAGGCCACAGCATACATCAGGGTAGTTTTCTTCCAATCAACCAGCAGGAAGTAAAAGAAAGAAACAAGCTGTAACCATGAGATACACTGAACTTGGAAACAAAATTAACAAGATTAGCTTATAGGAAAAAAAAATAAAATCAACAGAGGTTCAAAGCTGACAGCTAAGCATTAGGTGGGAGGATAGACATGAGCAATGAGAGGTGGCCTAGCTGAAAAGGATTCCAGCTCATCTCTAAACTCCATCCCAGACACACCCAGGAGAGTTCACATTTATGCTACAAAATAACTACAGGGACTTTTCCAAGTCTTGCACATGCTACCTCAAGTACACAGTGAATACAAGCTAACCACAGGGCCTTCTCCAAGTAACCTTAGGCAGCCAGGAGCCTATTAAAGGTTCATAAATATTCTAAACATGTATACAGCTGATTATAATAGATTAAATTATGGGAAGACATACACAACAGAGCCTGCTGTTAAATAACTTGCAATTGTAACTTGTTTGTTGTTTTAAACCCTGTAGTCCATCCCTCCAAATTTTTGTTGTGACAAGTACAGAGGAAGGGAAATAAACTGACCTGATATAAGGTTGTCTTAAAAGCAAAGACTTTACTGTACAGTGGAGCTCTGCTCAGTGTTATGTGGCAGCCTGGGTGGGAGGGGAGTTTGAGTGAGAGTGGATACATGCATTCATATGGCTGAGTCCCTTCCCTATTCACCTGAAACCATGGCAGCATTGTTAATTGGCTATTTCCCAATACAAAATTAAAGGTTAACAAAAAAAAAGGCTTAGGCCTGCAAGTCCTGGTTAGAAGCAGATTTAAATTATTCACACATTTAAAGAAGCGATGCATCAAACAGAAAGAAAAGCATCCAGGAAAATGACAGAAGCAAATGCTGCTGGACTCACTCCAGCACTGTGAAGGAGGGAGGTCTATGAGGTTTGTGTGCCTGGTCTGCCTCCATGGGAGGAAGAGGGTTGCAGAAGCCAATCACGTTCTGATCAGACCAGACAGATAATCCGGCTGACTCCCTTGGTTCTGATTGCATGTTTATCAAGTAATCTTTTCATCATTATTTTAATCCATTTGGGCCGCTATAACAAAATATCACAGACTGGGTAGCTTATAAAAAACAAACATCTATTTCTTACCGTTCTAAAGACTGAAAAGTTCAAGACATGGCCCCAGCCCACTCATCTTCCAGCAAAGGCCTCCTTCTGAGTTCAAAACTGGTGCCTTTTTCTTGTGTCTGCACATGAGGCAAAAGATCTCTGAGGAGGTCCCTTTTATGAGAACACTAATCCATTTATGAGAGCACCACCCTCATGATCTAAGCATCTCCCAAAGGCTCACCTCTGATGCATCATCTTTTGGGGGGTTGGGTTTCAATATAAGAATTTGGTTGGGGGGAGGAGGGAGCCGTGAACATTTCAGACCACAGCATTCACAATGTGACTATAGGAAAAGAATGCACTTGTCAGCAATCAGGAGTGCTTTATCTGCTTGAGATGGCAATGTTCATATCATAAACTCATGTACGGTTTTTCTAGTTTAATTTGAGCTACACATCATCTTTCCACCTTATTAACACCTACCCCAAAGAGCTCCAGGAGCCCTAAACTCTTTGTCTTAAAGAGAAGGATTTGGTCAGCTCTTGGCTGAGTGCGAGTGGTCATAATTTCCATCAGGGCACTAGTCTTGACCATAGGAAGGCTGGGATGATTTCAAAGACTTTTCAGATAGTCTGGGATAGTGTTCATGCCCCCCAACAGGGCTATCTTGTTTTGTGTGAGCTACAAACTGACCACCACCAAAGACTTTTTTTCTCAGAAGGAACCCAAGCCCCGATCTTCCAAAACATCCCATTCTCTTGTTTGCATGAAGTATGCATGACTAAGTAGGCATTGAGGAAAGAGACTTATTCATGAATGGAAAATTAAAACATGAAAAAAACTGGCTAGAAACTGAAGAAGACACCCTAGAGGGGCTTGTTTCTAGAAGAAACACAGGGGCCAAGTCACATGAGCACTTGATTCTATTCCAGTCCAACCACATGCAACAAGCTTTATGGGCTGGAGGACCCACTAGGGTCAGCTAGCTTGGATCAGAAGTGATGTGTGTCTCAATAAAAACCCCAGCACCCACAGCTCTAACTTTTACTTTTTATTGGCATGCTCTTTAAATCCGTGCAAACATAAACCTGGGTATAAATTCTTTATGTTCACATGACTATAAATTTCTAGACCCAAGACAATTCAGTCTATTAATTGAGGGTGACAGACGATGCATGTTACTTTGCTGAAATAAAATCTCTCTTTACTCAGTGACTGTGGTCCTGGATGCCAGAACACGGATTTTTAGGTTTGGCAGCCTGAGCTTCCAGGCACTGAAGACTTGGTGTTCCCGACACAGTTCTTCATTTAACTCCTATGACACTTGCATTCACTGCCTGCATCTTGATGTCACTGGCCTTTATTAATGCATTAATTTTTTCTCTGTTCTTTTCCTTTCAATTTGAGGCCAATAAAGTTGCAAACATAAAAGTCAACTCCAATACAGAAATTACGTGGCAGTACTTAGGTAATCATCTGATGGCCCAGGAAAACTTCATATTCATGTATTTAGGTTACTTTCAAATTAAACACAATTTTTTTAAATCGCTATGGAGAGTCAAGAAAATGTTCACACTCTAGTTTGAGAAAGTGACTGACCACCCTGACTTAGTACCACATAACGTTTTCACTCCCTCCTTCCAATGTGTGTGAGATACCTAAGACTTATAATCAAAGTTTCCTTTCTGCTCTCAGCTCACAAAATGGTTAAGGTGGCCATATGTCCTTTTCTTTGATTTTTCTCTTTAAGGTTATGTAAGTTGTCTGGGGGAATATTTACATAGCCAGACCCATTTTCTTCTCAAGGAAAAATAAAAGCTTGGAAAAGAGTAAGATTTGAGTATTACTTGCTGTCTGTTCTTTTTCAGTTTTGTAAAAGAGCAACAGCCTTTTTTAACAGAGCACAACATGGGCAGGACTGGAAAAACTCCCCAAACTGTTTCTTTTTGCCCTGCTCCCACCTGCTAAAGCAGAGCTACACCCTGCTTTTGCTCCTACTGCATTTCTGCCTTCCCTTAGGAGATCAAGTATACTTTTAGGGAGAGGGTGGGGAGATTTGGGAGAATGGCATTGAAACATGTGTAATATCATGTATGAAACGAGTCGCCAGTCCAGGTTCGATGCATGATACTGGATGCTTGGGGCTGGTGCACTGGGACGACCCAGAGGTGGGGTATGGGGAGGGAGAAGGGAGGAGGGTTCAGGATGGGGAGCACAGGTATACCTGCGGTGGATTCATTTCGATGTTTGGCAAAACTAATACAATATTGTAAAGTTTAAAAATAAAATAAAATTTTAAAAAAAAAGAAAGAAAGAAAATAAACATATAAAACTTTACAAATTTGAAACATTGGTTACAAGAGCTTCTGGTGTATCTGCATAAGTTCTGCATCTAATAAAATAATTTGGGAGTAAAGCAAAGGATTTGACAATGCTCCCAGAGACCAGTGACCCTTTTCCCCTAAATGCCCACTCATTTAAAATGCCATCTACCATGTATAAATTTCCATATAAATTCAGATCAATTGCTAAACCTTAGGCTGCCATGCTAAACTTTTTTTTTTTTAATTTCCAGGAGCATCAATGTGTTTCAAATACTATAAACAGATAATGAGCTTCTGTATCTGACTTCCTTGACTTCTCATTTTTCTTTTTCAATTCCAATTTTTCTCTACATTTTTGGAGATTTTATCTTCATCTATAATTTGGTTTATCTAGATCTATAATTTGGTTTTCAAGCTTTCTGTTGAAAAATAGCAAGCATGATTATTACTTGTAAGAACTATTTCTTATTTTTCCTCCTTCACTGCAGCCTGTTCTTATTTCGAGTCTGAAGTATTCTCCTGAATGTCTATAACAATAATAAATTAGAATGCTCTAAAGTTCTTTTTTGTTTCCCAAATCAATGGTTCCGATTTTTACCTCCACCTCTAGGTACTTTTTTGCTGACATTTTCCCTAAAATATCTAGATACTTTTGATTATCTTCATTAATCTGATTCCACTTTCTTTCTATCCTCCAAAATTTCTTTAAAATGTCTATTTCCTATGGCAATCTTTTTACAACATTGTTAAGGACATACCAATTTTAACTATCTTTTCTCTTATTTCTTTGAAAATTGGGGAATAAAATTTAATTCACTACCTTGAATAATTTAGTAAAAATTTAAAACAAAATTCAAGGCACTTCTTTATGTAAAAGATTAAGCTGAGTCAGAAAATGTGGACATTTCATATTTCATGCAAGGGTATATTGTCATAAAAATGCTCACTGATCTAAAATGTTATTTTTATCATACATTAAACTTCTTTATAAATGTAGGCTTATTTCTGAACTTCATGCTATCTCATTGATCTACTAACTGATTCTCAGAACACTATTTTTAAATAGTTACTGCCTTAATTACTCCCATTTTCCAGTGGATATCCATTTGTAAGTTGGAAGAGATTGTGAAAAATAGTAATAATACAGATCTGTAATTAACCTTGAAAATTCATTTCCTTCTTACAAGCAATCTTGATGAACAGAAAAGCAAATGATAATATGAGATTTGTAACATTTCCTCAGCATTTCTGATAATGTGTATCTTAACACTGTATTAAGGGGTATACAGTAGTCCCCCCCTATTTATGGAGGATATGTTTCAAGACCTCCAGTGGATGTCTGAAATTGAGGATAGCACTGAATTTTATGTGTGAAAGTTGCTGAGTCGTGTTCTATTTTTTGCAACCCCATGGACTGTATAGTCCATGGAATTCTCCTAACCAGAATACTGGACTGGGTAGCCTATTCCTTCTCCAGTGGATCTTCCCAACCCAGGAATCAAAACAGGGTCTTCTGCATTGCAGGTGGATTCTTTACCAGCTGAGCTACCAGGGAAGCCCAAACCCTATATATACACTGTTTTTTCCCATACTAACACGTGGGTAGAATGTACAGCATAGATACACTATAAAAAGGGATGATTCATATCCCAGGTGGGACAAAGCAGTGCAAGATTTAATCACACTACTCAGAAATTCATGAATTATTTCTGGAATTTTCTATTTAATATTTTTGAACTGTGGTTGACCATGGGTTACTGAAACTGGATGAAGGAGAACTACTGTATAACATGCAATATCTCCACTGATATTATATTCATATGATATCTTTGCAAATAGTGTTTAATGTCTCCATTAATATTTCTATTTTACAGAAGAAGAAACTAAAACCTGAAGAATTTATGTACTTACTCAAGATCATGCAACCAGCAAGTAGCAGGACTTGAATGCAGATCTCAGATTCTTACCTTCTATTTAATAAAGCCACTTTTCATTCACACAACGGAGGTTCTTTTTTCATTTTTTATTTTTTGCATTTTAATTTTATTTTATTTTTTAAGTTTACAATACTGTATTGGTTTTACCATATATCAAAATGAATCTGCCACAGGTATACATGTGTTCCCCATCCTGAACCCTCCTCCCTCCTCCCTCCCCATACCATCCCTCTGGGTCGTCCCAGTGCACCAGCCCCAAGCATCCAAATGTCCTTTATTAACTAGCTTGTCCTCTGCTCCAAGTGACTTAGGAAACAAGTTCATGACTGACTGTCTACTTGTGGAAGGCAGAACTGTATCTGCCTGACCATGTGATCAGAGTAAGGTGATTCAAACATTATGGCATACAGCATGGCAATAGACACAGATCTCTGAAGGTCTGGCTTTGTTTCCCACCCTAAATGATCACAGTGCCCCCCAGGCTTTAAACTGCCAAATTTTGTCTACTCCTTAATACACCTGCAAGATATGCTCACATATCTATGGTGCAAGCTAAATAAAGAGATTTTTAAATGCAATCCTGCAAAAGCATGTATATCAGAAGACAAAGACAAAAGGAAAATACAGAAATGAAAATGTTTATGTATATGAAGCAGGCTTACAAAAAAAACTCTTTCTTGAAAATTTATGGCAGTATTGGCAGTTACAGTTTTATTTTGTTTATTTTTTATTACTTTACAGTTTCTTAAAGTAATTTTTGTTTATCTAATTTAACAATGTGATCAAAGAAGGCATCTTGGATTAAAGACTAATCAGAGATTTTTCTCCAAAATATATGTTGATGTGTCTTAAAATCTTTCTATTCTTCTCTTGTCCTTCCTCTAAAAGCTCAACAATATGTGAGAGTCGAAAGGACAAATAGGGATCAAAGGGCCTGGGTTGTGAGAAGCAAAGAAACAGCTGAGGGCTTATAAAAGCAAGCTAGAGAAAGGAGAGAAAGAGAGAAAACAGATCATTTGGGCTTTCAATCACTCCAAGAGGAAAGAGTCAAAAAATAAAAAAGAAAGGAGGAAAAATTGCTCTAAGTAAATATAAATACCCAGGAAGAACAGGAGAAAAAAGTGGGAAAGATTAGGGAGAGAGATAAAGAATAAAGGAAAATGAAATGGCTTGAAAAAACAAACAGGACCTTTATCTGAAGAGGACAGGGAGAAAGGGATGACTGCCGAGGTTTAAGGGAAATGTTGCTCAGATACGGATGTAATTGTCTGATGCTCCCATGCAGTTGGCTGCTGTGGATGCGAAACATGCCCGTTTCTAAATACTCCACCCAAAAAGAGGTCACACTCCACATGAAAATAAAAATTAAACTTGTTTCAGCTCCAGGCTCTAGTTTCTTTTCCCTTCCGCATTACCGAATGTCCTCAAATTTTCAAACATGAAGATATTAATGATGATTTAATTTGGTTACAAAAGGTCAGAATGTGGGATGTTTTAGCTTGACTCCCCCCACCCCCCACAAAGCCTGGGTCCCAGAAAACCATGGACTTAGACAGGAAAATGATTCATTGACCAAACCCAAAGAGAAAATAATTACCTAAAGCTTGGAAGTGAGGTGAGGAGATACCAGATCTTCCGTGATCATGGTAAGGCATTTGCTAACAAGCCTGCTATTGAGACTCCTGATTCTCTACAGCCATCGTTTAACTTGACTTCATATTTATTATTCATTAAGGCTCAGACCCTGCATAAGATTAAGTATTAACTTATAGAAGATTGATAAATTGTGAGATATCTTTGTCCAGTGGAGATAAAGGTTAATAAATTCCAAGTAAAAAGCATAACTTTAGAGTTGTCCTGGCCTCTTAAGACATTGACAGTTCTGTATGTGACTTAACCATATATCATCATGCTCTCCTTCACCAACTATATGTATTTCTTTTTTTCTGAGTCTCTTTTACCATCCTGCCACTTCCCTCTTTCATGATTTCAACTAACCTTTGAGGTGTACTCAGTATAGATTTGTATATGTTTTTAAAGGTTTAAAATGTATACTTTGACAATGTTAACAGCAACAGTAATAATACAGTTTAGCAGTCTGTAGGATGGATGGTAAAAATTATTTATGTGCCAGGACATTGTATTAAGTACTTTGAGCATTACCTCACAACAACCATGCGAGTGTGTGGAAGCTGAGACCCAGAAAAGATGAGTAATTTTTCAGCATCATCCATGAATGGAAGAAGGACTGGAAGTCAGAGTTATATAGTAAGAATCCCACATTCTTGCTATTGCATTGTATTTTCCTGCTCACATATGGTAACAGCATTTGTCATGGGCATGGTTATAGCCATAGAAAGACACTAATGCCAGAAGTTGGGTTCTGGAGATGGGCAGCAGATGTTAGAGCAAGCAAAGTTCTTAGAGGACTAATATGTGCTGATCTTGGAGACAGAGGGGTGTCATTATCTCCACCTAACAGATGAGGAAACTGAAATTCAGGGAAAAAAAAACAAACAGGCTACCTTTCCCAAGTTACCCCATCCACAGGAGGCTGGGCAAAGATGTGGAAGACCGTCACCAGACCACCAAGGCCAGGGTACTTTCTGAGGTGCCTCTTGTTTCTGAACAGATGGTGAGCAAGTTCAGGCTCATTTGTTCCACTTCTTATTTCCAAACTATGGTTACAGCTGCCATTATTTCCCCTTTGTCGGATGTCTATTTGGCTTTGCAATTTTTATCTTCCTGCTTTTGTCCTTGACATAATGATCAGGCAACACTTAATTTGGTCTCTGGTTCTCATTTATTTTTCTGGCGCTGATCCCAGGGATCAACTCAAAGGGACAACACAGTCATAAGTATCAACGGCCTGATTTCTATCAAGGCTGTCTGACACTAGAGTTCATCATTCCTTTCCTAACTAGCATTTGTCCACTCCTGTGGTACAACATATGGACACAGCTTTTGCATATCTGCTACCCACTGGTCTGCAATACCGGCTTTACACCATAGAATTATGCAAAGCTAATGGTAAGGGTTAAACAGATGGGCTGCTCAAAAAACACACAGCAAGAATTCTATCTGAAATCAAAGCCTGCCTGAAGTTTTTTACCCAAGGAGTCATAGAATATTAGAAATGAGAAAAAGGATGGAATTGGTCACAATATCTTCATTTTTGTTTTCCAATTTTAGCTCCATAAATACTATCTCAACATAAGTATAGGACTCAACATGAGGCTTCACTTAAGAACATCAATTGATACTAATTAATCTGAAGTGAAGTGAAGTCCCTCAGACGTATCTGACTCTTTGCAACCCTATGGACTGTAGCCTACCAGGCTCCTCCATCCATGGGATTTTCCAGGCAAGAGTACTGGAGTGGGTTGCCGTTTCCTTCTCCAGGGGATCTTCCTGACCCAGGGATTGAACCCAGATCTCCCTCATTGTAGGCAGACGCTTTACCATCTGAGCCACCAGGAAAATACAGATCAGTCAGATCAGTCGCTCAGTCGTGTCTGACTCTTTGCGACCCCATTAATCCCAGCATGCCAGGCCTCCCTGTCCATCACCAACTCCTGGAGTTCATTCAGGCTCATGTCCATCGAATCAGCGATGCCATCCAGCCATCTCTTCCTCTGTCGTCCCCTTCTTCTCTTGCCCCCAATCCCTCCCAGCATCAGAGTCTTTTCCAATGAGTCAACTCTTCCCATGAAGTGGCCGAAGTACTGGAGTTTCAGCTTTAGCATCAGTCCTTCCAAAGAAATCCCAGGGCTGATCTCCTTTAGAATGGACTGGTCGGATCTCCTTGCAGTCCAAGGGACTCTCAAGAGTCTTCTCCAACACCACAGTTCAAAAGCATCAATTCTTCGGCGCTCAGCCTTCTTCACAGTGCAACTCTCACATCCATACATGACCACAGGAAAAACCATAGCCTTGACTAGACGAACCTTTGTTGGCAAAGTAATGTCTCTGCTTTTGAATATGCTATCTAGGCTGGTCATAACTTTCCTTCCAAGGAGTAAGTGTCTTTTAATTTCATGGCTGCAGTCACCATCTACAGTGATTTTGGAGCCCCAAAAAATAAAGCCTGACACTGTTTCCACTGTTTCCCCATCTATTTCCCATGAAGTGATGGGACCACATGTCATGATCGTTTTCTGAATGTTGAGCTTTAAGCCAACTTTTTCCCTCTCCACTTTCACTTTCATCAAGAGGCTTTTGAGTTCCTCTTCATTTTCTGCCATAAGGGTGGTGTCATCTGCATATCTAAGGTTATTGATATTTCTCCTGGCAATCTTGATTCCAGCTTGTGTTTCTTCCAGTCCAGCGTTTCTCATGATGTACTCTGCATATAAGTTAAATAAACAGGGTGACAATATACAGCCTTGACGTACTCCTTTTGCTATTTGGAACCAGTCTATTGTTCCATGTCCAGTTCTAACTGTTGCTTCCTGACCTGCATACAAATTTCTCAAGAGGCAGGTCAGGTGGTCTGGTATTCCCATCTCTTTCAGAGTTTTCCACAGTTTATTGTGATCCACACAGTCAAAGGCTTTGGCATAGTCAATAAAGCAGAAATAGATGTTTTTCTGGAACTCTCTTGCTTTTTCCAGGATCCAGTGGATGTTGGCAATTTGATCTCTGGTTCCTCTGCCTTTTCTAAAACCAGCTTGAACATCAGGAAGTTCACGGTTCACATATTGCTGAAGCCTGGCTTGGAGAATTTTAAGCATTACGTTACTAGCGTGTGAGATGAGTGCAATTGTGCGGTAGTTTGAGCATTCTTTGGCATTGCCTTTCTTTGGGATTGGAATGAAAACTGACCTTTTCCAGTCCTGTGGCCACTGCTGAGTTTTCCAAATTTGCTGGCATATTGAGTGCAGCACTTTCACAGCATCATCTTTCAGGATTGAAAATAGGTCAACTGGAATTCCATCACCTCCACTAGCTTTGTTCGTAGTGATGCTTTCTAAAGCTCACTTGACTTCACATTCCAGGATGTCTGGCTCTAGGTCAGTGATCACACCATCATGATTATCTGGGTTGTGAAGATCTTTTTTGTACAGTTCTTCTGTGTATTTTTGCCATCTCTTCTTAATATCTTCTGCTTCCATTAGGTCCATACCATTTCTGTCCTTTATGAGCCCATCTTTGCATGAAATGTTCCTTTGGTATCTCTGATTTTCTTGAAGAGATCCCTAGTCTTTCCCATTCTGTTGTTTTCCTCTATTTCTTTGCATTGATCGCTAAAGAAGGCTTTCTTATCTCTTCTTGCTATTCTTTGGAACTCTGCATTCAGATGCTTATATCTTTCCTTTTCTCCTTTGCTTTTCACTTCTCATCTTTTCACAGCTATTTGTAAGGCCTCCCCAGACAGCCATTTTGCTTTTTTGCATTTCTTTTCCATGGGGATGGTCTTGATCCCTGTCTCCTGTACAATGTCATGAACCTCAGTCCATAGGTCGTCAGGCACTCTATCAGATCTAGGCCCTTAAATCTATTTCTCACTTCCACTGTATAATCATAAGGGATTTGATTTAGGTCATACCTGAATAGTCTAGTGATTTTCCCTGCTTTCTTCAATTTAAGTCTGAATTTGGCAATAAGTAATTCATGGTCTGAGCCACAGTCAGCTCCTGGTCTTGTTTTTGCTGACTGTATAGAGGTTCTCCATCTTTGGCTGCAAAGAATATAATCAATCTGATTTCAGTGTTGACCATCTGGTGATGTCCATGTGTAGAGTCTTCTATTGTGAAAAGTACAAGAGAAACTGTACTTTTCTTCTCAGGAAAGTACAGTTTAGGTCAATTAATCTGAGGACCATCAAATGTATCGATTCAGTTACCCTGATCTACTTAGCTGTGTTCTTCCCTAACACACCTCTCCAGTTTCCTTTAGGACCCTGATCAAGTCACACTTCTCTTCTGGACATCAGTTCCTCCACCTATGAGGATTTGAACCCACAATTCTCCTGCAATTCTGATTCTTTGTGATTTTTTTACTACTACTATGTTCCCCTAAATTCATGCTTATGAACTAGAGAAGGTAATACTTTTTGCTATGTCATTTTTTACTAAGTGCTGTGCTTAGTCACTCAGTCATGTCTGACTCTTTACAACCCCATGAACTGTAGCCCACCAGGCTCCTCTGTCCATGGGGATTCTCCAGGCAAGAATACTGGAGTGGGTTGCCATGCCCTCCTCCAGGGTACCTTCCCAAACTAGGGATTGAACACAGGTCTCCCGCATTGCAGGCAGATTCTTTACTGTCTCAGACACCAGGGAAGTCCATTTCTTACTATAGATAGTATCTATAATTTTGCAAAGAAATCTGTATGCAGGTCAAGAAGCAACAGTTATAATGAGACATAGGACAATAGACTGGTTCCAAACTGGGAAAGGAGTATGTCAAGGCTGTATATTGTCACTCTGCTTATTTAACTTCTATGCAGAGTACTTCATGTGAAATGCCGGGCTGGATGAAGCTCAAGCTGGAATCAAGATTGCCGGAAGAAACATCAATAACCTCAGATATGCAGATGACACCACCCTTATGGCAGAAAGTGAAGAAAACTGAAGAGCCTCTTGATGAAAGTGAAAGAGGACAGTGAAAAAGCTGGCTTAAAACTCAACATTCAAACAAGTAAGATCATGGCATCCGATCCCATCACCTCGTGGCAAAAAGATGGGGAAACAATGGAAACACTGACAGACTTTATTTTCTTGGGCTCCAAAATCACCGTGAACAGTGACTGCAGCCATGAAATTGAGACACTTGCTCCTTGGAAAGACAGCTATGACCAACCTAGACAATATATTAAAAATCAGAAACATTACTTTGCTGACAAAGATCTGTCTAGTCAAAGCTATGGTTTTTCCATTTGCCATGTATGGATATGAGAGTTGGACCATAAGGAAAGCTGAGCGCCAAAGAATTGATACTTTTGAACTGTGGTGCTGGAGAAGACTCTTGAGAGTCCCTTGGACTGCAAGGAGATCAAACCAGTCCATCCTGAAGGAAATGAGTCCTGAATATTCACTGGAAGGACTGATGCTGAAGTTGAAGCTCCAGTACTTTGGCCACCTAATGTGAAGAACTGACTCATTGGAAAAGACCCTGATGCTGGGAAAGATTGAAGGCAGGAGGAGAAGAGAACGACAGAGGATGAGATGGTTGGATGGCATCACCAACTTGATGGACATGAGTTTGAGTAAACTCTGGGTGTTGGTGATGGAATGGGAAGCCTGGTGTGCTGCAGTCCATGGAGTCGCAAAGAGTCAGACACGACTGAGTGACTAAACTGAACTGAACTGAACCAGACCAGTACCTTTGTTAAATTGATGAATCTGCTGACACATCCTAATCATTCGAAGTTTATACATTATATTTTACTCCTGATGTTTGCATATCCTGTGAGTTTGGAAAAATGTATAATAACATGTACCCAGTATTATAATATCATACAAAGTATTTTCATTGCCTTAAAAATTTTCTGTGCTCCATCCATTCAACCTTCCCTCCTCAACCCAGATCTTTTTATTGTCTCCTTTCCTGAATGTCATCTGTTTGGAATCCTACAGTGTGCAGTGTTTTCAAATTTGCTTCCTTTATTTAGTAATATGCATATTTATTGCCTACATGTATTTTCATGGCTTAAAGGCTGTTTTTTAGCACTGAATAATATTCCATTATCTTAATGTACCGGTTTATTTATTCATTCACCCACTAAAGGACATCTTAATTGCTTCCAACTTTTGACAATTATAAATAAAGCTGCAATAAGCCTAAGGCTCGGGTTTTCAGATACTTATTTTCCATCTATTTATCTTCTTTGGTGAGCTGGGTGTTAAAGTCTTTGGCTTATATTTTAATCAGGTTGTTTCTTTTCTAATTGTTGTGTTTTAACAATTATTTGTGTATTTTGGCTAACAGCCCTTTATCAGCTGCATCGTTTGCAAATATTTTCTCCCAGTCTCTGGCTTCTCTTCTTATTCTCTGGACATTGGCTTTCACAAAGCAGTTTTTAATTTTAATGAGGTCCAACTTATCAGTTATTTCGTTCATGGCTTATGCCTTTTTTGTTGTATTTAAAAAGTTATCACCATATCCAAAGTCATCTAGGTTTTCTCCTGTGTTATCTAGATTCACTGTTACTCAGCAGAAATAGTAATTACATGAGTAAAATATAAGATCTTTTTCTTATTATTTCAATCATTTAAAAACATAATTGACTGTTTAGACAAGAACAGTAACAATGTAGTGTAGGTCTTATAACATATGGAATAAGAAAATGCCCAACAGCAGTAAGGTAAAGGCCAAGAGGAAAAAATTAGAAATATACTATTGAAAGGTTCTTGTAAAATATGTGAAATAGATACAATATCACTTGATGGTAGATTGTGACAAATTAAAGATATAAGCCATAAAGCAACCATTAAAAAAACAAAAACAAAAAGCAATCATTAATAAGCCAACAAAAGAGAAAAAATGGAATAACATGAAAAAGATTAAGTCATAAGAAGACAGAAAAATGAGAAAGGGAGAACAAAAAACTAATGGGGTAAATATTAATAGAAAATAAAAAGTAAGATGATAGACTCATATCAGCCATATCAATAATCAATTAACCATAAATGTTCTAAACACTCCAAATAAATACAGATAAAGCCTGATTAGATTTTTTTTTTTTTAAAGCAAAACACATGTGCATGCTGATCTTCCCAGATGGTGCAGTGGTAAACATTTCACCTGTCAGAGCAGGACATGAAAGAGACTCAGATTCCATTACTGCGTCAGGAAGATCCCCTGGAGGAAGAAATGGCACCTCACTCCAGTATTCTTGCCTAGGAAATCTCATGGACAGAGGAGCCTGGTGTGCTACAGGTCATGGGGTCACAGAAAGTTGGACATGACTGAGCATGCACACATGCAAAACTTGAGAGTAAAGAATATTACTCGTGGTTAGAAAAAATAGGTTATTTTATAATAAGGGTCAATTCATCAAGAGGATATAACAATCCTAAATGAAGAGAATATTAACATTTTTGCTTTACTTGAAAAAACTATTTTTAATCTGAGTGGATTAATTAGTAACCTCATTTAAAATGGGAAATAACTCTATATGGTTAAAATATATTGGTCATTCTTATCTAAGTAAGGACAGCTTTAAAAAGATTACTCTTCCTGATTCTTGGGAAATTTTTAAATGCACAGTAAGGAAAGTACTAATATATATGAGCTCCTATTATTACAATAGCATTATTAATAAATTTATTTATTGGGCATTTAGCAAAAGTCAAACACTGTGCTATGTGGGGGAGTAGAAGGATGTGCACTAATCTCCTGCAAGAACTCCAAAATTACAACTCGCTGCTGAACAACAGTTGACAGGAGAATGTTGGATCCAACAAAAAAAAATATATCCCATGTCCAAGCACAAAGGAGAAGCCCCAGCAAAATGGTAGGAGGGGGGAAATCATGTTTAGAATCAAACCCCATACCCACCAGAGATGCTCTGAGGGCTCAAACAAAACATCATGCACACCAGGAGACTCCACAGAGACTGAGCCAGACCTGCCCCTGAGTGTTTGAGTGTCTCCTGAAGAGGTGTGGGTCAGCAGTGGCCTGCCGCAGGGCCAGGGGTTCTGGGGGCAGCAGACCTGGGTATGGCATAAGCCCTCTTGGAGGAGGTTGCCATTAACCCCAGCATAGAGCCACCAGAACTTACACAGAGCTGGGAAAAAAACTCTTGGAGGGCACAAACAAAACTTTGTATGCACCAAGACCCCGGAGAAAGGAGCAGTGACCCCACAAGAAACTAAACCAGACTTACCCATGAGTGACCAGGAGTCTCCAGCGGAGGCGTGGGTCGGCAGTGGCCTGGTACAGGGTCAGGGCACTGAGTGAGCAGTGCATGCATGGGACATTTGGAAGGAGATCTTCATTATCTTCATTACCTCCACTATAGTTTTGGCCTCAGGTCAAACAACAGGGAGGGAACACAGCCCTGCCCATCAACAGAAAACTGGATTAAAGATTTACTGAGCATGGCCCCGCCCATCAGAACAAGACCCAGTTTCCTTGGTCAGTCAGTCTCCCCCATCAGGAAGCTTCCATGAGCCTCGTATCCTTATCCATCAGAGGGCAGACAGAATGAAAACCACAATCACAGAAAACTAATCAAACTGATCACATGGACCACAGCCTTGTCTAATTCAATGAAACTATGAACCATGCCCTGTGCCACCCAAGATGGATGGATAATGGTGGAGAGTTCTGACAAAACGTGGTCCACTGGAGAAGGGAATGGCAAACCACTTCAGTATTCTTGCCTTGAGAACCCCATGAACAGTATGAAAAGGAGAAAAGACAGGACACTGAATGAGGAACTCCCCAAGTTGATAGGTGCCCAATATGCTACTGGAGATCAGTGGAGAAATAACTCCAGCAAGAATGAAGAGATGGAGCCAAAGCAAAAACAACACCCAGTTGTGGCTGTGACTGGTGATGGAAGTAAAGTCCAGTACTGTAAAGAACAATATTGCACAGGAACCTGGAATATTAGGTCCATGAATCAAGGCAAATTGGAAGTGGCCAACCAGGAGATGGCAACAGTGAACACTGACATTTTAGGAAACAGTGAACTGAAATGGATTGGAATGGGTGAATCAGATGACCATCATATTTACTACTGTGGGCAACAATCCCTTATAAGAAATGGAGTAGCCCTCACAGTCAAAAAAAGAGTCCAAAATGCAGTACTTGGATGCAATCTCAAAAATGACAGAATGATCTCTGCCCATTTCCAGGGAAACCATTCAATATCATAGTAATCAAAGTTTATGCCCCAACCAGTAATGCAAAAGAAGCTGAAGTTGAATGGTTCTATGAAGACCTAGAACACCTTCAAGAACTAACACCCAAAAAAGATGTCCTTTTCATTATAGAGAACTGGAATGCAAAAGTAGGAAGTCAAGAGATACCCAGAGTAACAGGCAAATTTGGCCTTGGAGTACAGAATGAAACAGGGCAAAGGCTAAAAGAGTTTTTCCAAGAGAACGCACTGGTCATAGCAAACACCCTCTTCCAACAACAAAAGAGAAGACTACACACGGACATCACCAGATGGTTGATTCTGAAATCAGATTGATTATATTCTTTGCAGCCAAAGATGGAGAAGCTCTATAAAGTCAGCAAAAACAAGACTGGAAGCTGACTGTGGCTCAGATCATGAACTCCTTATTACCAAATTCAGACATAAATTGAAGGAAGTATGGAAAACCACTAAATCATATGACTTAAATCAAATCTTTTTTGACTATACAGTGGAAGTGACAAATAGATTCAAGGGATTAGATCTGATAGACAGAGTTCCTGAAGAACTATGGATGGAGGTTCCTGACATTGTACAGGAAACAGTGATCAAGACCATTCCCAAGAAGAAGAAATGCAAAAGGCAAAATGGTTGTCTGAGGAGGCCTTACAAATAGCTGAAAAAAGAAGAGATGCTAGAGGCAAGGGGGAAAAGGAAAGATATACCCAGCTGAATGCAGAGTTCCAAAGAATAGCAAGGAGAGATAAGAAAGCCTTCCTCAGTGATCAGTGCAGAGAAATAGAGGAAAACAACAGAATGGGAAACACTAGAGATCTCTTCAAGAAAATTAGAGAAACCAAGGGAACATTTCATGCAAAGATGGGCATAATAAAGGATATAAATGGTATGGACCTAACAGAAGCAGAAGATATTAAGAAGAGGTGGCAACAATACACAGAAGAACTATACAAAAAAGATCTTCATGACCCAGATAACCACAATGGTGTGATCATTCACCTAGAGCCAGACATCCTGGACTGTGAAGTCAAGCTGGCCTTAAGTAGCATCACTATGAACAAAGCTAGTGAGGTGATGAAATCCCAGTTGGGCTATTTCAAATCCTAAAAGATGATGTTGTGAAAGTGTTCCACTCAATATGCCAGCAAATTTGGAAAACTCAGGAGTGGCCATAGGACTGGAAAAGGTCAGTTTTCATTCCAATCCCAAAGAAAGACAATTACTTTGCACTTCAACTACTGCACAATTGCACTCATCTCACGTGCTAGCAAAGTAATGCTCAAAATCCTCAAAGCCAGACTTCAACAGTATGTGAACCGTGAACTTCCAGATGTTCAAGCTGGACTTAGAAAAGGCAGAGGAACCAGGGATTAAATTGCCAACATCTGTTGGAACATTGAAAAAGCAGGAGAGTTCCAGAAAAACATCTATGTACGGTGTGAATGACAACAAACTGGAAAATTTTTCAAGAGATGGGAATACCAAACCACCTTATCTGTCTCCTGAGAAAACCTGTATGCAGGTGAAGAAGCAACAGTTAGAACTGGAAGTGGAACAACAGACTGGTTCCAAATCAGGAAAGGAGTATGTCAAGGCTGTATATTGTCACCATGCTTATTTAATTTATATGCAGAGTACATCATGAGAAATGCTGGGCTGGAGGAATCACAAGCTGGAATCAAGATTGCCGGGAGAAATATCAATAACCTCAGATATGCAGATGACACCACCCTCATGGCAGAAAGCGAAGAGGAACTAAAGAACCTCTTGATGAAAGTGAAAGAGGAAAGTGAAATAGTTGGCTTAAAACTCAACATTCAGAAAACTAAGATCATGGCATCCAGTCCCATCACTTCATGGCAAATAGATGGAGAAACAGTGGAAACAGTGAGAGACTTTATTTTTGGGGGCTCCAAAATCACTGCAGATGGTGACTGCATCCATGAAATTTTTTTTTTTTTTTTAAGGGGGTAAGAGCCCCAGGGTTCCTTTTTCTGTGCTGGAAGGAGCTTTACATACACTATTTCACTTGATTCTCCCATCCATGAAATTAAAAGACGCTTACTCCTTGGAAGAAAAGGTCTGACTAACCTAGACAGCATATTAAAAAGCAGAGACATTACTTGCCAATACAGATCCGTCTAGTCAAAGCTATAGTTTTTCCAGTAGTCATGTATAGATGTGAGTTGGAGTATAAAGAAAGCTGAGCACCAAAGAATTGATGCTTTTGCACTTTGGTGCTGAAGAAGACTCTTGAGAGACTCTTGGGCTGCAAGAAGATCCAACCAGTCCATCCTCAAGGAAATCAGTCCTGAATGTTCATTGCAAGGACTGATGCTGAAGCTGAAACTCTAATACTTAGGCCACCTGATACAAAGAACTGACTCATTGGAAAAGACCCTGATGCTGGGAAAGATTGAAGGCAGGAGGGAGAAGGGGACAATAGAGGATGAGATGGTTGGATGGCATCACCAACTCAATGGACGTGAGTTTGAGTAAGCTCTGGGAGTTGGTGATGGACAGGGAGGCCTGGTGTACTGCAGTCCATGAGGTCACAAAGATTCATACATGACTGAGAGACTGAAGTGAACCGAACTAAACTGAAAACTGTGCTAAGCACTTCATATAGAGTATCATATTTTATTCTCACAACCCTCTGAGTTAGGTGAATTATTAATCCCAAGTGAAAAGGAAAGAAAGTAAACCTTAGGAAAAAATGGTAAGAAACATACTTGACTGATAAATAATAGAGCCAGCACTTCAATTCATGTCTTTATTCATTTCTTTCACCACTCTGTCCCAAACCCTGCAATGTAAAAGCCAATTTCACTTGAAGCAAAAGCCAAACAACTTACTGTCATGTCAAGGGCCTGCAAGATATCCTTGTCCACACACTCCCACGCCCCATTACCTTTTAACCATACTCCCTCTAGTTCACTCTTCTCCAACTCACATATCTTCTTGTAATTTTCAGGAATGTCATTCAAATTCCTCAGGGTCCTCATGGCCCTAATTTCTCCAGGGCTCCTCTAAACACTCTGCAGTTAGAGCTCTGTGCAGTGAGAGCTCAGCTGCCCTGATTCCACCCTCCTGCAATGCCATCCTCTCCGATTTGCACATGATTCCCTCTTTAACCTCCTGTATGTCTTAGCTCAAATTTTAAAGTCTCCATGAAGCTCACATTTTCATCTCATGCTCTCTTTTCTTGTTTAATTTTTCCCCATAGCAATTAAAGTCATTCTATATAAAGAAAGATTTAAAATTTATATTATCATTTTTAATATAAATTTATTTATTTTAATTGGAGGCTGATTACTTTACAATGTTGTATTGGTTTTGCCATACATCAACATGAATCCACCACGGGTGTACACGTGTTCCCCATCCTGAACCCCCCTCCCACCTCCCTCCCCATACCATCCCTCTGGGTCATCCCAGTGCACCAGCCCCAAGCATCCTGTATCATATTATCATTATTTATTGCTCTCATACATAGTGCAAAGTTGGTTTTAAGTACAAAAGAAGAGCACTTAACTTGCATGCAAAAATCACCAAAATTAAACAAGTCACAGTTCATAGTTTATACGTATGTATCTCACTCTTATCAGAAGAGTGGGAAAGTTGTACAAAACTAACTCAATTATTTCTATTTCACTTCTTGATACAGAGGCACCTTCTACTAATGCTCTCTACCCTCAGTTTACTGGTAAGTGAGGAGGGATGAAAAACAAAAGGAATTATGAGCTGCCTTATCTTTCTCATTTTTTCAATGTCATCATTTTCAGTGTAAGCGGTTGGCTGATACAGGAAGTAACATGATTAAGAGAGGTTATGATAGGGCTTTTTGGTACTTCATGTTTCTTAGAACACCACTGCCTTCTTTTTGCACTTCAAAGCAAGTTCTGGTTCAAAAGGAAAGTGTTCTTGTCAGTGCCCCTGCTTACTCAGTCTTAGATGTAATATACTTACCTTATAGTTGGTCCAAGTTTTGCTAAACTCTCATGTATTATCTGCCCACTAGAACTTTGTGCTCCTGGGGTGCTGCAAATTCTGTATGCAAATGGGACAGCAAGGAGTGACAGGCACACATACGGCACACTTCTCCTTTGCTCATGTACATGATCCATTATCCCATCAAACTTTCACTTACAAAACTCAAGTTCAAAGATACATTATTCAGAATTTCAAGATGGCAACAGCAGTTTCTACCCTAGTCCAGTTACCGTCATTCTCTTCCATCATTCCTGATTCCACTCTTCCTAACTCCCTGCCTTCATTCTAATCTTCGTGTGGCTACTGAATTGTTTGAAAAAATAATAAATAAGTAGACTGCACCAGTCTGTTACTCAGAATCCTCGGATATCTGCTCTTTAACCAGGCATCACACTGGCCCTCTCCCACAATGAAAAAAACATATTAGAACCTTGGAAACTGCTGTTCTAACTGCCTTTAGTTTGACTCCTGCCTCTGTCTCACCATTTAGGACCATTCATAAATTCAAAACTATACCTTCAGTATGAGTGAAATAAATTATGAAACATCCATAAAAGAAAATACTATACAAAGATTTCAATTGAAAATATAATATAGATATTGTCATGGAAGAATATCTACAACATACTAAGTGTAGGAAGCAGTTTGCAAAACATATAATTGTATCCTTCTTTTGCTTTAAAACAAATATTAATCAAAAAGCACGCACACACAAATTCTAAAGGAAAATACAGGAAAGCATTAATAGTAATTTTTTTAGAGATGATGTTTTGGATGACCTTTTCCTTCCTTTTACTTTTTACATTTTATGATTATTCCACAGTGAATATGTATATTTCATGTAATTTTTGAAAGCATGGATGAAAGTTTAATACAATGAGAAATAACCCCATGAACAGTCCTTCTTGAACCACTCTCAGTTCAGTTCAGTTCAGTCACTCAGTCGTGTCTGACTCTGTGACCCTATGAACTGCAGCACGCCAGGCCTCCCTGTCCATCACCAACTCCCGAAGTCCACCCAAAGCCAGGTCCATTGAGTCAGTGATGCCACTGAACCATTTCATTCTCTGTCTTCCCCTTCTCCTCCTTCCCTCAATCTTTCCCAGCATCAGGGTCTTTTCCAATGAGTTAGCTCTTCACATTAGGTGGCCAAAGTACTGGAGCTTCAGCTTCAGCATCAGTCCTTCCAATGAACACCCAGGACTGATCTCCTTTAAGATGGACTGGTAGGCTTTCCTTGCAGTCCAAGGGACTCTCAAGAGTCTTCTCCAACACCACAGTTCAAAAGCATCAATTCTTCAGCACTCAGCTTTCTTCACAGTCCAACTCTCACATCCATACATGACCACTGGAAAAACCATAGCCTTGACTAGATGGACCTTTGTTGGCAAAGTAATGTCTCTGCTTTTTAATATGCTATCTAGGTTGGACATAACTTTCCTTCCAAGGAGTAAGCGTCTTTTAATTTCATGGCTGCAATCACCATCTGCAGTGATTTTGGAGCCCAAAAACCTGATATTTAATACCTTTCCCACCGTTTTTTCCAAAGGAACTAATCATATATGGATTGCAATAATAACAATAGTTGGTAATATTAATGAGCATTTACTTGGTGTCAGGCATCTATAAGTTAGGTACTAATATCATCATCATCATCATCACCATTTTTATTTACTGTTTTCCTCTTTAAAAGAAACAGAATGAGATACTCAAGGCTTAGGTTATTTAGACAATTGGCCCAAAGTTTTACAAGTTATAAATTGTAGAATTTGACCAAGCCGGTCTGTCTCAAAAATCCATACTATATCGCCTCTATCCACTCCAAAAGAGTGCTCTTCTTTTTAGTTAGCACACAATTTCTCAATAAATTGATATGAAATGGAGCAGTTATGAAATCTAACCATGAAGTTTAGTCCCCAAATTTTGCTGTAGTCAAAAGAATATAGCCAAATAAGAAAATAATTTCAAAATTATTTAAGACCTTTACTAAAATTTCTTGACTATCATAAATAAGATTTATAGTCTTAAGTTATAATTCTTCATTATTTTTTTAGTCATTGCATCCACAATTCTCGTCCTTTCAGGCACACACTCCTCCAAGATCAGGCCCTTATTTCTCCCTCTCTCCTCTCTGCATCTTGATTTTCCACGAAAAGCCCAAAAAACTCATCTGTAAATTTGGAGGGTTGGAGAGAAGTAACCAAACAAAGTCACAATCTGTTGAGTAGGCAGAAGGAGGTAAAAGACTGGGAATACTCATTCTCTGAATTCTTTCCATCACATAAAATTATAATCACTACCATGTGAGAGTTTATGATGTTTTACATTACAGAAAAGCATAATTCAACTCAGAAATGCTGGGCACCATGAAATACCCTCTGGGCACTGTGTTTGGTCTGTAAAAGGGAGGTAAATAAAAGCTAGAAGTACAACTGACTCCATGGAGAGTGGGGTTCTATCTTGGCATTTTGGTGGCATTTAGGATGAGCACAGAGTGAAATGAGGGCTTCTAAGAGAAAAGTAAATGTGCCGACATGGCAATGGGTAGACTTAGGATGGGCATGAGCAGGTGTGAGGTTACCTGCCTCGTAGAATTTCTACAAGAAGAAAAGATGGGATGTGGGGCTCCTTCCTTCTCCAGACACAAAGCTGAGGGGACTCCTGAGTACTATCTTGGAAGAAAAGACAAACATGTCTTTCATATTTAGGTTTCTTTTAAATTTGACTTTGTTTTCGAAAACTAAAACTGGCTCTAAGTCCATTGATTTTCACCTAGAAAAATAAGAATTGGATACTTATACAAACTTCTACTTGTAGCTAAACAGCCAAATGAACAGTGGATAGAGAAAATATTTTTTAAATATCTATCTATTTATTTACTTATTTAGTTGTGCTGTGTCTTAGTTGCAGCATGTAGGATCTAGTTCCCTGACCAGGGATTGAACCCAGGTCCCCTGTGCTGGGATTACAGAGTCCCAGCCACTGGACAACCAGACAACCATTATCATCCCACAAGACGTGGACTTCCTGTCCACCAGATTCACACGCCTGGTTTCAGTGCGAAGTTTCTCATCGGTATTCTCCACCAGGTTGGCAAGGTCATCAATTATCTTGTTTAGCTCATCCAGTTCGTTCCCAATTTCCTGCCCCATTTATTTCTGGCGACTTATGATTGAGGAAAGGGCATCGAGGCCTGCGTCCTGTTCTTGGATAATTTTCTACTGCTGTTGCCGGATTTCATCAAAACCCAAGCCTCTGGTCTCCTCCGGCTCCTCCAAGAGCCAAGGGTTGGGTGCTCCTCGCTTGGCCCCTCCAGTCATCAGGCTGGACCTGAGAAAATATTTTTTTCAAATAGCTGAAAAAGCTACCTTGGGAACTAATGAGATTCCTTAAAAAAAAAAAAAAACAGTCCAGGTGGCTTTATTTAATAGTAATTTTTGACATGGTTTTCCTTCTTTTTCCCCTTTTTTCACAGTAATTTCCAAATTGACACCAGCACAGTGAATAAACAGCTCTTTGGAATTGTTTGAGAACTACAGAAATCAATAGAAATACTCTGCCTAGCACCTTTTTTGAATGGTCAGTCCCCTTTCCAATATTTTTTAATCTCACCTGATGCTCACAGCATATCTCTGAGTATATAATGTCTTCCTTAGCTGGTATATTTATAATTACTTGCCCAACAAATCCAAAACTATTATCACAAACTATAACCCCATCACTTCTAAGTACAATGGATTCAATGTATAACTTTTTTTCTTCAATTTCCATTTTCCTAGCCATAATTCTCAATTTATACTCGAGGTTTCAGTTTTGGGGGTAATTTTTAGAGTACTTAGGGCTTTCTTGGTGGCTCAGATGGTAAAAAAAAAAAAATCTGTCTGCAGTGCGGGACACCCAGGTTCAGTCCCTGGGTCAGGAAGATCTCCTCAAGAAAGGAATAGCTGGAGAATCCCACGGACAGAGGAGCCTGGCAGGCTACAGTCCATGGGGTCACAAACAGGTGGACATGACTGAGTGACTATACCACTACCACTTAGAGTCTGTATCTTTTTATTGGTTAGGATGGACACTATTACCTTTCTTGGTTGACAAATTACTCACTGGTTTTCTCATAATTTTTCTCATTCCTTTATTGACAAAAGTTACCCCAGACTTTCATTTTTGTCATCAATAGGTGGTTTCTTCTCCTCTCACCTTTCACGAAGGCCTCTTCTTTTAGCTATAGGCTAGAAATTAGATCTTGTAGGAGAAATAGCAAAGAAGGATCACCTTAGAGTGTTGGAGGAAAGGACTATAACAGGCACTTTTAACTACCAGTACCTCAAGGGAAAGATTCATGAGTGAAGTCTTTGCAGGATGAGTTGACATCAGCACTGTGAGCAGCACTTACAACCCTTACAAGAGTCCTGACTCAGGATTTCCAGTACTACTTCAGTCCAAGAGAAGACCTTATGAAAGGAGATAGTAGTTGACCCAAGAGGCAACAGAATGGAAATAAGTTACATGTGCGCTCAGTCACGTCTGACCTCATGGACTATAGCCCTCCAGGCTCCTCTGTCCACGGTGTTTTTCAGGTAAGAATACTGCAGTGGGTTGCCATTTCCTACTTCAAGGGATCTTCCCAACCCAGGGATGGAACCCATGTCGCCATGTCTCCTACACTGACAGGAGGATTCTTTATCACTGCAGCACCTGTGATGCCATAAAGTGAAAGTCAAACTGTTAGTCCCTCAGTCCTGTCCTCAGTTCTGTCCAACTCTGTGACCCCATGGACTGCAGGGGGTCTACAGGCTACTACACCAGGCTCCTCTGTCCATGGGATTTTCCAGGCAAGAGTACTGGAGTGGGCTGCCATTTCCTTCTCCAGGGCATCTTCCTGATCCAGTGATTGAAGTCATGTCTCCTGCATTGCAGGAGACACCTGGGATGCCATAGCGTTGAATAAAATCGATGAGCAAAACCCACATACAGTCATTTGTTTAAAAATTTTGCTGGTAATGTTTTTAAAGTTCTGTTGTTTGATAAATGTAGATTTTCCTTTTTCTTCCCTCTTATTCTGTTTCTAATACTCAGTTTAACAGGCTATACTTATGAAAACTGAAAGGACACACTCTGAATGCTTTTTATTCCCACTGATGCCTCAGAATTAAGTAAAAATATCCTCTGGGAAATCTTAATATAGATTATAAACTAATGAATCATCAAGGGAATATAAGGATGATGCTGAGTCTGGTTATACTGGAATCCAAAAGGCTGCTTTCACATTTAGCTAAACTTACAAAAGTCACAATTGACCTTTGACAAGAGGAGATAAAACACTACTAAATTCACACTTTACAGTTTTTCATTATAATTCATATTTAAATGAGCAAACTGTACTTAGATGTTAGTTATCTCTAATTAGCAAGATTCTACAGAAAATATGTAAGATATTGTTTGCCTTGTTTACAAAATACTTAGGACAGTGAGCAGATATTGCCACTACCTGAACTGAGACGCTTCACATTTAATGGCATTATAATTATGCATGTGTGGTTTTTAGGAATCAGTATTTAAGCCAGGATATAATTGAACAGATCTATTGTGTAACCAAGGCTATGCTGGCAATGTCATGTTAGAAAATAAATTCCATTTCATTATGTATGAAGGGCCCACCATGAAGGAGCAAATCTCTGTCTGTCTCAAAAAATCTATACTTCTTATGTGGAATCAATATCTACAAAGCCTTCTTGGGAGGTCTATGGCTTACAGCTGGTAGTAAAGATCACTTCCTGTCAGGCCAGGAATCTCACTGAATTGAGAAGCATTGCAGAAGAAGAAATTCATTAGAGATTATGGGTACTACAGTTAAAACCTGATGGAGATTAATTTCTTAGTTTCAGTTTCTTAGCCTTCAGGATAGATAAGCTAAGAGCAGTAAAAAAAAAAAAAAAAAAAAACTCTCGTTTGATGAAGGCTATTGAAAATACAACCCTAGATTCCTCCCTAACCTCCAGACAGAAATTAATTAGGTGAGCTTTTCTCTAGTTTTGCTGACAATACAATAAAAAGGCTTATGAAACAATACTTCTTGCTTCACTTATGTAAATGAATCAGGCCAAATAGAACAAAATGTACACAATAGGAAAACATAGTTTCTGAAATTACATATAATAGCTATCACTGAATTGGTACAGTAATAAAAATTATTGTACCATTAGTGTATGAGTCATGTCTGGTGGTTCAGATGTAAAGAATCTGCCTGCAATGTGAGAGACTCAGGTTCCATCCCTGGGTCGGGAAGATCCCCTCGAGAAGGGCATGGCAACCCACTCCAGGGTTCTTGCCTGGAGAATCCCATGGACAGAGGAGCCTGATGGGCTTCAGTCCATGGGGTCACAGAGTCAAATGCAACTAACACTTTCACTTTCATGGCTCTACATGTTGCGCTTAGTCTCTCGGTCGTGTCCGACTCTTTGTGACCCCAAGGACTGAAGCCCACCAGGCTCCTCTGTCCATGGGGATTCTCCAGGCAAGAATACTAGAGTGGGTTGCCATGCCCTCCTCCAGGGGATCTTCCCAACACAGGGATCAAATCCAGGTCTCCCATATTGCAGGCGGATTCTTTACCATCTGAACCACCAGGGAAGCCCTCATGACTCTGTGTGTATGCTATATATTGTTTACGTCTAGCTTCAACAATCTTTAAAAACTATAGGAGGCAGTTAACTAAGCAACAAGTTCAATTAACAACCTTAGCACAAAAATATATGAGGCCAGCTTTTATGTCAGTGTGAGGACATGCATTACCTAGAATGAGACTCGATTTTCTTGTAATACGCTTAGATGCATCCGACTCTTTTCGACCCCGTGGACTACAGCTCACCAGGCTCCTCTGTCCATGGGATTCTCCAGGCAAGAATACTGGAGTGGAGTGCCATCCCCTCCACCAAAGTTGCATCTCTTACGCCTCCTGCATTGGCAGGCAGATTTTTTACCACTAGCACCACCTGGGAAGCCCTTTGCTTGTGATAGCAGAGGCAATATTCAGGGAAATGCATCCAGAACTTGTAAATAAGGCAAAGAGATGATTCTGTGATCTTTTAGTGTCATACTAGGGCCATCTGAGATTCATCTGAGTCTCTAGAGAAATGTCACTTTGGCTAACAATTCATTAGGGTCCAGATTCATTTTATCTAGTTTAGTAATCTCATTTCACCATTCTTATTTCCACTGAGTATATAAATCCCAGATTCTCACCCTTGTTGAACTAGCTTTGTCATTCTGATGGCCCCTCCATTAATCACTTAAATAAAATTTTGACACATGCCAAATATCTTTCTTTTTTTTTATTGTGTTAAGAGCACTCAACATGAAATCTGTCCTCTTAAGAAAATTTTAAACGTTCAATTGAATACTGTAGACACAATATTTTACAACAGACCTCTAGAATTTATCCATCTTGAATAACTGAAACCTTATACCAATTGAATAACCACTTCACATTTTCCTCTCCCTTCAGCCCCAGGAACCGACCATTCTACTCTTTGTTTCTATGAATTTGACTTTTTTAGATAGCTCATGAAAGTGAAACCATGAAGTACTCATACTTCTGTAATTGACTTATTTCACTTAACTTTCTCTAGGTTCATCCATGTTGTCACACGTGGCACGATTTCCTTCTTTTTCAAGGATAAACAATATTCCACTGTATGTATGCACCACATTATCTATTCATCTATTCATAGAAACTTAGGCTGTTTACACATCTTAGCCATTGTGAGTAACACTGCATTAAACATGGGAGTGCAAATATCTCTTCAAAATCTTGACTTCAGTTCTTTTGGGTAGGTAACAAATAGTGGGATTGCTGGATCATATGGTAATTTCTCGATGAACTTCCATACTTCTTTCCATAATGGGTGTACCGTTTTATATTCCCAACAGAAACACAATTTATCCACATCCTCCCCAACGCCCCCATATTTTTGTCTAGAACTTCTACAGCTTCTGGTCTTCTGTTTAGGCCTATAACTCATATTGAGTTGATTTTTTTGTGTGTCCTAAGAGTCCTATTTTATTCTTTTGCATATAGATATATAGTTTTCTCAACATCACTTGTTGAAGAAATTGTCTCCATTGTCTGTTCTTAGCATCCTTGTTGAAGACCAATAAACCAGATATACATGGGTTTATTTCTTTGCAGTCTATTCTGTTCCAAAAGTCTATATACCTATCTTTATGTCATTTCCATATTATTTGAATTACTGTGGCTATATAATATTTTTTCAATTTATTTTTAATTGGAGGATAATTGCTTTACATTATTGTGTTCACTTCTGCTATACAAAACATGTATCAGCCACAAGTATAGATATGTCCCCTTGCTCTTGAACCTCCTCCCCATTCTCCACCCCATTCCACCCCTCTAGGTCGCCACAGAGTACCACAGTGAGCTCCCTGTGTTTTCAGCAAGTTCCCATTAGCTATCTGTTTTACATATGATAATATATATGTTTCAATGCTACTCTCTCAATTTGTCCCACCCTTTCCTTGCCCTGGTGTGCCCACAAATCTGTTCTCTATGTCTAATCTCTATTCTTGCCTTGCAAATAAGTTCATCAGTACCATTTTTCTCGATTCCAGATATGCATCTATATACACATATGCATTAATATATGATATTTGTTTTTCTGACTTATTTCACTCTGTATAAGCTGCTCTAGGTTCATCCACCTCTCTAGAATTGACTCAAATGTGTTCCTTTTTATGGTTGTGTAAATAATCCATTATATATATATGTACCACAACTTCTTTATCCATTTACCTATCAGTGGTTATCTAGGTTGCTTCCATGTCCTAGCTATTGTAAGGAGTGCTGCAAAGAATGGAGGGGTACTTGTGTCTTTTTCAGTTATGGTTTTCTCAGGGTGTATGCCCAGAAGTGGGATTGCTGGGTCATACGGTAGTCTTATTCCTAGTTTTTAAAGAAATCTCCATATTGTCCTGCATAGTGGCTGTGTCAATTTACATTCCCACCAACAGTGCAAGAGGGTTTCCTTTCCTCCACACCCCCTCCAGCATTTATTGTTTGTAGATTTTTTGATGATGGCCATTCTGACCAGTATGAGGTAGTATCTCATTGTAGTTTTAATGTACACTTCTTTAATAATGAGTCCTATTGAGCATCTTTTCACATGTTTGTTGGCCATCTGTATGTCTTCTTTGGAGAAATGTCTGTGTAGGTCTTCTGCCCAGTTTTGACTGGGTTATTTGTCTTTTTGGTATTAAGCTGCAGAAGTTGCTTATATATTTTAGAGATTAATCCTTTGACAGTTGTTTCATTTGCAATTATTTTCTCCTATTCTGAGAGCTGTCTTTTCATCTAGTGTATAGTTCCTTTTGTTATGCAAAATCTTTTAACTAGATCCCACTTATTTATTTTTGTTTTTATTTCCATTACTCTAGGAGGTGGATCATAGAGGATCTTGCTGTGATTTATATCAAAGTGTTCCACCTATATTTTCCTCTAAGAGTTTTATAGTTTCTGGTCTTACATTTAGGTCTTTAACCCATTTTGAGTTTATCTTTATGTATGGTGTTAGGAAGTGTTCTAAATTCATTCCTTTACACATATCTGTCTAATTTTTTCAGCACCACTTAGTGAAAGGGCTTTTCTTTTCTCCATTGTATATTGTCTTTGGTCAAAGATAAGGTACCCACAGGTGCAAGGGTTTATCTCTGGTCTTCCTATCTTGTTCCATTGATCATGTATGTCTGTTTTTGTGCCAAGACCACACTGTCTTAATTACTGTAGCTTTGTTGTATAGTCTGAAGTCAGGATGGTTGATTCCTCCAGTTCTATTCTTCTTTCTTAAGATTGCTTTGGCTACCTGTGGTTTTTTTGTGTTTCCATACAAATTTTGAAACTTTTTGTCATAGTTCTGTGAAAAATGCCATTGGTATTAATAATTTGATAGGGATCACATTGAATCTATAGATTGCTTTGGGTAGCATAGTTATTTGCACAATATTGATTTTTCCACTCCAAGAACATGATATATCTTTTCATCTATTTCTATTGATTTTGGTTTCTTTCATCTGTGTCTTATAGTTTTCTGCATACAGGTCTTGAAAAAAGATTAACAATATTGACAAAACTTTAGTTTGACTAAGAAAAAATGAGAAGGCTCAAATAAATAAATGACACAGAAATAAAAAGGATCATAAGAAATTACTATGAACTGTTATACAACAAAACATTGGATCATCAGAAGAAATAGGTAAAATCGTAGCAACCTATAATTTACCAAGAGTGAATCATGAAGAAATAGAAAATCTGAGGAGACCTATAACCAGTAAGGAGGTTGAATAGACAAAATGTCTTTTGTCTCCTTAGGTAAATTTATTCTTAGGTATTTTATTCTTTTTGTTGCAATGGTGAGTGGAATTGTTTCCTTAATTTCTCTTTCTGATTGTTAGTATCTAGGAATACAAGTGTTTCTGTGTATTAATTTTGTATCCTGCAACTTTACTAAATTCATTGACTAGCTCTAGTAATTTTCTGGTGGCATCTTTAGGGTTTTCTATGTACCATGTCATGTCATCTGCAAACACTGTGAGTTTCACTTCTTTTCCAATCTGGATTCCTTTTATTTATTTTTCTTCTCTGATTGCTGTGGCTAGGATTTCCAAAAATATATTGAATAATAGTGGCAAGGGTGGGCACTCAAGCCTGATCTCTGGCCTGTGAACCAGGCTCCCACAAGCTGGTTGCCCCTGGGGCTCCTCCCAACAGTCTGGCCATTGGAGATCTCCCACCAGTGTTGAGTGAGTGTCTTAGGTGTGGGGAGACAGGGACTCCATGACTTCCCTCATTGCTATTGTGCCTCTCTATAATATATTTTGAAGTCAGGAAGTGTGTGATGTCTCTAGCTCTATTCTTTCTCATGGTTGTTTTTGGGTATTCAGGGTCCTTTGTGATTCCAAGTGAATTTGGGGATTTTTTTCCTATTTCTGTAAAACAGGCCATTGGGACTGTGATGGAGATTACATTGAATCTGTAGGTTTCTTTGGGTAATTTTGTCTTTTTAACAATTTTAAATCTTAAAAAGATAAACACAAGATGTCTTTCCTTTTATTTCTGTATTCTTTAATTTCACCCATCAGTGTTTTATAGTTTTCAGTGTACAATATATACTTGGTTAAGTTTTCTCCTAAGTATTTTTATGTTATTGTAAATGAAATTGTTTTATTAATTTTCTTTCAAGTAGTTTGTTTTTAGTGTACAGAAACACAACTGATTTTTCATGTTGACTTTGTATCCTACAATTTTAATGAATTCATTTATTAGTTCTAACAGCATATTGTACAGTCTTTAGGGTTTTCTATATATACGATTCTGTCATCTCCAAACAGAGATAACTTTACTTCTTCCTTTCTGATTGAATGCCTTTTATTTCTTTTACTTCCCTGATTGGTCTGGCTAGGGCTTCCATACTATGTTGAATAGAAATGGCAAGAGGTAGGGCATCCTTGCCGTGTTCTAAATATTAGGGGGAAAGCTCTCCATTTTTCACCATTGAATAAGATGTTAGCTGTGGGCTTCTTATACATAGCCTTGATTATGTGGAAGTAAATTCTTCTATTCCTAGTTTGCTGTAAGTTTTTACTATGAAAGAATGTTGAATCTGTCAAATGCCTCCATTGATAGGCACCATGGGAATTTTTTTTAATCCTTTGTTCTGTTAATGTGGTATATATATATCACATTAATTAATTTTCATATGTTGAACCATCCTTGAATCTCAAGGATAATTCCCACTTAGTCGTGGCGTGCTAATGTTAAGTCTCTTCAGTCGTGTCCGACTCTATGCGACCCCATAGACGGCAGCCCACCAGGCTCTCCCATGCCTGGGATTCTCCAGGCAAGAATAGTGGAGTGGGTTGCCATTTCCTTCTCCAATGCGTGAAAGTGAAAAGTGAAAGTGAAGTCATGTCCAACTCTTAGCGACCCCATGGACTGCAGCCTACCAGGCTCCTCCATCCATGGGATTTTCCAGGCAAGAGTACTGGAGTGGGGTGCCATTGCCTTCTCCTAGTCATGGTGTATAATTCTTTTAATGTGCTGTTGGATTCAGTTTGGTAGTGTTTTGCTGAGGATTTTTTACATCACTCTTCATCAGGAATATTGACCTGTAGTTTTCTTTTCTTGCAGTGTCTAAGTCAGGTTTTGACATCAGGGTGTTGCTAGCCTTATATATTCAGAGAAGGCAATGGCACCCCACTCCAGTACTTTTGGCTGGAAAATACCATGGGCGGAGGAGCCTGGTAGGCTGCAGTCCATGGGCTCGCTAAGAGTCGGACACGACTGAGCGACTTCACTTTCCCTTTTCACTTTCATGCACTGGAGAAGGAAATGGCAACCCACTCCAGTGTTCTTGCCTGGAGAATCCCAGGGACGGGGGAGCCTGTTGGGCTGCCGTCTATGGGGTCGCACAGAGTCGGACACGACTGAAGCGACTTAGCAGCAGCAGCAGCAGCCTTATATATTGAGTTTCAAAGCATTACTGCCTTTTTTAATTTTTGGAAGAGTTTTAGAAGTGTTGGTATCAATTCTTCTTGAAATTTTTGGTAGACTTTACCATTGAAGCCTTTTAGGCCTAGGCTTTTTTTTAATTGGGTGCGTGTGTGCGCGCGCACGTGCTCAGTCGTGTCCGACTCTTTGCGACTCCATGGACTGTAACCTGCCAGGCTTCTCTGACCATGGAGTTTTCCAGGCAAGAATATTGGAGTGGGTTGCCATTTTCTACTCCAGGGGCATCTTCTCGACCCAGGAATAGAACCTATGTCTCTTGCATCTCCTGCATTGGCAGGCAGATTCTTTACAACTGTACCACCTAGGAAGCCCGATGGGAGTGCTGAGATTTATAATTCAATCTCCTCACTAGTTACAGGTCTGATCAGATTTTCTATTCCTTCATGATTCAATCTTAGTAAATTATAGGCTGCTACCATTTTACCTGTTTCTTCAGATGACCCAACGTTTTGTTCTTATGATCCTTTTTATTTCTCTTATGATTTATTTCTTTTTATGTCTCTTATCCTTTTTATTTCTGTCATTTATTTATTTTTCTTCTTTTTTTACTTAGTCAAGCTAAAGTTTTCTCAATTTTGTTAATCTTTTTAAAAAAATATTTATTTTTTACTAATTTTTTCTATTGTTTGTCTATTCTGTATTTGATTTATTTCTGCTTCAATATTTTATTAGTTTCTTCCTTCTACTACTTTGGGCTTAGTTCATTCTTCTTTGTCTCATTTCCTTAAGGTATAAACTCCATGGTTCTTCCTTATCCACAGTGCCACATCCACAGATTCAACCAGCTATGAATCATGTTATACTGTAGCATTTACTATTGAAAAAAGTCCACATGTGAGCGGGCCCACACAGTTCAAACACTTATTGTTCAAGTACTAGCTATATTCTGTTGTTGGTGGAATGTTCTGCATATGTCTATAAAGTTCATTTCAACTATGGTGTTCTTCAAGTTCACCTTATTATCCTGATGAACAGAACATCAGGATGTTCTATTCATTGTTGAAAAAAATGATGTATTTAAGTCTACTATATTATGTTACTATTTCTTTCTTCAGTTCTTTAAAGTTTGCTTTATATATTCAGGTGCTCTGATGTTAGGTGCATATGTATCTATTACTGTTATATATTCCTGGTGAATTGACCCTTTTATCATTATATAAATCTTTATATAATTTCATCTTTGTCTCTTGTGACAGTTTTTGGCTTAAAGTCTATTTTGTCTGATGTAACTATAGCCTCTTCTCTTTGTTTACCATTTACATGGGATATCTTTTTTTCTCCTTTTACTTTCAGCCTATATGTGAGACTTAAAACTAAAATGAGTCTCTTATAGAATGCACATAGTTGAATACTGTGATTTTCTTAATGCATTCAGCCATTCCATGCCTTTTGATCAGGGAGTTTAATCCATTTACACTTAAAGCAATTACTGATAGAGAAGGACTTACTGTTGTGATTTTGTTAATTTTTATTTTCTATCTTATAGTTCTTTTGTTTTTCTTTTCCTCTTCTGCTGTCTTTCTTTGTATTTTGCCTAATTTTTTGTTGTGATATAATTTTCTTTTTTTTTTTTTGTATTAGTTCTAGACTATGAGAGATGTCTGTATTTTCTAATTGCATATACAAACACAAAGACTCAAGGAAAGTGAAGAAACAGGGACCCGTGCCTTAAATAGAAGAACAAGATGTTCTAGAAACTGACATTACTAATAAGGAAATATATGAATTACCTAACATAGAATTCAAAATACTCAATAAATTCAGGATAAAGAGGAAGATATTCATGAACTCAGGAGAAGAAAGCATAAAAAGAGTGAGAATTTTAACTAAGAGACAGAAAATACCAAAAAAAAAAAAAAAGAATCAAACAGAAATCTTAGCACTGAAGAACCCTGAAGAATAACTGAACTGAAAATTTCAATAGAGGAGTTCAGTGGCAGGTTAGATCAAGCAGAAAAAAGAATCAATGTGTTTAAACACAGAAGTTTTGAAATTATCCAGAGAAACAGAAAAGGTAAAAAAATTGGAGTGGAGTGAAGAAAGCTTACGGGACTTAGGCAACATTATCAATTAGACCAATATATGCATATCCTAAAAGGAAAAGAGGAAGAATGAGTCAGAAATCTTATTCAAAGAAATAATAGTCAAAAACTTTCCAAATCTGATGAAGGAAATGATAGCCAGATCCAAGAAGCCCAAAGGATTCCAAAAAAACAGGTGAAACAAAGACGTCTACACTGAGAATATTGTAATCAAGTTGTCAAAAGTCAAAGACAGAATTTGGAGAGCAGCAGAGAAAAGTAATTTGCTATGTCAATGGGGAGATAAACTACAGAAGGTTTCTCAGCAATAACCTTGTAGGTCAGAAGATACTATATAATATTCTCAAAGTACTGAAAGAAAAAAGCTATCATCAAGACTACTACACTTAGCAAAATTCTCCTTCAAAAATGAAGGAATGATAAAGACTTTCACAGACAAAATCTGAGGGAGTTAGTTAGTAGCCCCTAGAAATGCCTTATAAGAAATGCTAAAGGGAGTTCTTCAAATTGAACCAATAAAGATGGTGAACAGAAATTTGAAGCATTTACTTCACACCTAATGTGTTTGCAGATTTGAAAAACAGTTTCATTAAAGCACCATTGCTCTCTTTAAAAAAAAAAAGAAAGAAAGAAATTTGAAGCATATGAAAGTAAAAAACTTACTCTTAAAGGAAGTGTGTTTTTTCTGCATCTACTGAGATGATAATTTCTTTCAATTTGTTAATATGGGCTATCACTTTGATTGATTTTCATATGTTGAAGAATTCTTGCATCCCTGGAATAAACCTAACTTGATCATGGTGAAAGAGCTTTTTAGTGTGTTGTTGAATTCTGTTTTCTAGAATCTTGTTGAAGATTTTTGCATCTGTGTTCATCAGTGATATTGGTGTGTAATTTTCTTTCTTGTGCTGTCTTTGCCTGGTTTTGATATCAGGGTAATGGTGGCCTCATAGAATGAGTTTGGAAGTGTTCCTTCCTCTGCAGTTTTTTGGAAGAGTTTCAGAAAAGTAGGCATTAGCTTGTCTCTTAGTGTTTGATAGAATTCCCCTGTGAAGCCATCTGGCCCTAGGCTTTTGTTTTTTTCAGTGTTTGTGATTAGCTTGTTCTTAATTTCTATTTCTTCCTGGTTCAGTCTTGGGAGGTTGAACTTTCCTAAGAATCTGTCCATTTCCTCTAGATTGTCCATTTTATTAGCATATAGTTGCTCATAATATTCTCTTACGATCCTTCTGTGTTGTCTGTTGTAAACACTCCTTTTTCATTTCTAATTTTGTTGATTTGATTTTTCTCTCTTTTTTCTTGATGACTCTGGCCAGTAGTTTGTCAGTTTTGTTTATCATCTCAAAGAACCAGCTTTTAGTTTTATTAATCTTTGCTGTTGTTTCCTTCATTTCTTTTCAATTTATTTCTGCTCTGATTTTTATGATTTCTTTCCTTCTGCTGACTTTGGATATTTTTTAGCTGCTTTCTTTTTCTAGCTGCTTTAGGTATAGAGTTAGGTTGCCTATTCGATGCTTTTCTTGTTTCTTGAGGTAGGGTTGTATTGCTATGAACCTCCCTCTTAGCATTGCTTCTTCTGAATCCCATGGGTTTTGGGTTTTCATGTTTTCATTCTCATTTGTTTCTAGGAATCTTTGGATTTCCTTTCTTATATTTTCAATAACATATTTGTTATTTAGTAATGTATTGTTTAATCGCCATGAGTTTGTTTTTTGAAGTTTTTTCCTGTAGCTGATATCTAGTCTCATAGCATTGTGGTCAGAGAAGATGCTTGATACAATTTCAATTTTCTTCAATTTACTGAGGTTTGATTTGTGATCCCCAAGATGTGGTCTAGCCTGGAGAATGTTCCATGTGCACTTGAGAAGAAAGTGTATTCTTCTGCATTTGGATGGAAAATTTTGAAGATATGAACTAGGTCCCTTTGATCTAATGCTTCATTTAATGTTTGTATTTCCTTATTGTTTCTCTGTTTTGATGATCTGTCCATTCGTGTAAGTGGGGTGTTAAAGTCCCCTACTATTATTGTGTTACTGTCAATATCCCTTCTTATGCCTGTTAGTGTTTGCCTTATGTATTGAGGTACTCCTTTGTTGGGTGCATAAATATTTACAATTGCTATGTCTTCTTCTTTGATTTATCCCTTAATCATTATATACTGTCCTTCTTTGTCTCTTATAATATTCTTTATTTTAAAGTATATTTTGTCTGAAATAGGGATTGTCACTCTGGCTTTCTTTTGGTTTCCATTTGCATGAGATACCTTTTTCCACCCTTTTACTTTCAGTTTGTATGTGTCTCTAGGTCTGAAGTGTGTCTCTTGTAGACAGCATATATATGGGTCTTGCTTTTGTATTCATTTGGTCAGTCTGCATCTTTTGGTTGGTGCATTTAATCCATTTACATTTAAGGTAATTATTGATATGTATGTTCCTATTGGCATTTTCTTGATTGTTTTGAATTCACTTTTGTAGGTCTTTCCTTTCTCTTGTGTTTACTGGCTATGTAATTCCCTTTAGTATTTGTTGTAAGGCTGGTTTGGTGGTGCTAAATTCTCTTAACATTTGTTTGTCTGTACAGCTTTTGATTTCTCCATAAATTTTGAATGAGATCTTTGCTGGGTATAGTATGATCATCTCAATAGATGAAGAAAAAGCCTTTGACAAAATTCAGCACCCATTTATGATTTTAGAAAAACACTTCAAAAAATGGGCATAGAAGGAACCTACCTCAACATAGAAAAGGCCATATAAGATAAGCCCATGTGAAACATTATTCTCAGTGGTGAAAAACTAAATGCATTCCCTCTAAGATTAGGAACACGACAAGGGTGTCCACTCCCACCACTATTATTCAACGTAGTTTTGGGAATCCTAGCTATTGCAATTAGAGAAGAAAAAGAAATAAAAGGAATCCATATTGGAAAAGAAGAAGTAAAACTCTCACTGTTGGCAGATGACATGATACTATACATAGAAAACCCAAAGGAAACTATCAGAAAATTATTAGAACTAATCAATGAATTCAGCAAATTCATGGGATACAAGGTCAATACACAGAAAACACTTGCATGAAAAATCAGAAAGAGAAATTAAGTAACCAATCCCATTCACCATTGCAACAAAAAGAATAAAATATCTAGGAATAAACCTACCTAAATAAACAAAAGAATTGTGTACATAAAATTATGACACTGATGAAAGAAATCAAAGATGACATAAACAGATGGAGAGATATTCCACACTCCTAGATAGGAAGAATCAATATTGTGAAAATGACTATACTACCAAATGCAATCTACAGATTCAATGCCATCCCTATCAAATCACCAATGGCATTTTTCACAGAACTAGAACAAAAAATTTCACAATTCATATGGAAACACAAAAGACCCCAAATAGCCAAAGCAGTCTTAAGAAAGAAGAATGAAGCTGGAGTCAACCTTCTTGACTTCAGACTATACTACAAAGCTACAGTCATCAAGACAGTATGGTACTTGCACAAAATCAAAAATATAGATCAATGGAACAAGAGAGAAAGCCCAGAGAAAAACTCACGCACCTATGGGTACCTTATTTCTGACAAAGGAGGCAAGAATATACAATGGGGCAAATATAACCTCTTCAATAAATGGTACTGGGAAAACTGGACAACTATGTGCAAAAGAATGAAATTAGAATACTTCCTAATGCCATATAAAGATAAACTCAAAATGGATTAAAGACTTAAGTGTAAGACCAGAAACTATAAAACTCTTAGAGGAAATATTGGCAGAACACTTGATGACATAAATCAAAGCAAGATCTTCTATGATCCACCTTCTAAAGCAATGGAAATAAAAACAAAAATAAACAAGTGGGACCTGATTAAACTTAAAAGAGTTTGCACAAAAAACGAAACTACAGACAAGTTGAAAAGACAACCCTCAGAATGGGAGAAAATAATAGCAAAGGAAACAGCTGATAAAGAATTAATTTCCAAAATATACAAGCATCTCATACAACTCAATACCAGAAAAATGAACAACCCAATCAAAAAGTGGGGGAAAGACCTAAGCAGATATTTCTCCAAAGAAGACATACAGATGGCTAGCAAACACATGAAAAGATGCTCAACATTGCTCATTATTAGAGAAATGCAAATCAAAACTAAAATGAGGTATCACCTCACACCAGTCAGAATGCCATCATCAAAGAGTCTACAAATAATAAACATTGGAGAGGTTGTGGAGAAAAGGGAACCCTCTTGCATTGCTGGTGGAAATGTAAATTGATACAGCCACTGTGGAAGATGATATGGAGATTCCTTAAAACACTAGGAATAAAATGACCATATGACCCAGCAATCCCACCACTAAGGAATAAACCCTGAGGAATCCAAAATTGAAAAAGACACATGTATCCCATTGTTCACTGCAGTACTATTTACAGTGACTAGAACATGGGAGAAACCTAGATGTCCATTAACAGATGAATGGATAAAGAAGTTGTGGTACATATATACAATGGAATACTACTCAGACATAAAAAAGAACACATTTAAGTCAATTCTAATGAGGTGGACAAACCTAGAGCCTATTATACAAAGTGAAGTAAGTCAGAAATATAAACATCATATACTGATGCATATATACGGAATCTAGAAAGAATTGTCTGATGAATTTAATTTCAGGGCAGCAATGGAGAAACAGACATAGAAAACAGACCTAAGGACATGGTGGGAGGGGAGGATGGAGAGGCTGAGATGTATGGAGAGAGTGATATGGAAAATTGTAATACTGTATGTAAAATAGATAGCCAACAGGAATTTGCTGTATGACTCTGGGAACTCAACAGGATCTCTGTGACAATGTAGAAGTATGGGATGGGGAGGGAGATGGGAGGGAGGGAGGGAACATGGGTGTACCTATGACTGATTCTTGTTGATGTAATGACAGAAAACCACAAAATTCTGTAAAGTAAATATCCTTCAATTAAAAAAATAAAGTGGAAAAGAAAATGGAAGTGTGTTAGTCACTCAGTCACATCTGACTCTTTGTGACCCCATGGAATGTAGCCCTCCGGGTTCCTCTGTCCATGGGATTTCCCAGGCAAGAATACTGGAGTGGGTTGCCATTCCCTTCTCCAGGGGATCTTCCTGACCCAGGGATGGAACCCAGGTCTCCTTCATTGCAGGTAGATTCTTAACTATCTGAGCCACTAGGGAAGGATTTTGTTGTTGATCAGTGGCTCAGTTGTGTCCAACTCTTTGCAACCCCATGGACTGCAGCACGCCAGGCTTCCCTGTCCTTCACCATCTCCTGGAGTTTGCTCAAACTCACTGTGTCAGTAATGCCATCCAACCATCTCATTCTCTGCTGTCCCCTTCTTCTCCTGCCTTCTCCTACCTTTAAGGGAAGCCTTAAAGGTAAGTATATTTGTATATTATATACAAACAGAATACTATAATACTGTAATGGCACTATGTGAAACACTTTTGATTCTAATGTAAAAGTTAAAAGACAAATTTATTTAAAATAATTATAAGTATAAAAATATATGAATGGATACACAATATGAAAAATATCAATCATGATGTTAATAACACAAAGGAAGTGAGGGAAGTAAAGGTATAAAATTTTTTATGCAGTTGAAGTTGTTATCAGCTTAAAACAGACTGCTATACCTATAAGATGTTTTATGTAAAACCCCATAAACACAAAGAAAATATCTGTAAACACAAAGAAAATATCTCTTTTTAAGAGAAGCTTATATTTAAAATTTAAAATTATGGCTTGTCATCTTTGAATTCATATACCATTTACTGTCCTATATGTACTTAAGTATTTATAACTTGGAATTTAGAACATACTATAGTTTATTAGTTCTCATATTTATTTCTTATTGATAGTCCATCTGCTCATATACACCATAAACTTAAGAGCAGGACAATGTCATATGTCTCTATACCTTGGCTTCACATGAACTGTCTTAAGTCTTGTAGCCATTTGCTTTAGTTAGACCCTGCAGGTTAACAGGAGCAAAGTTTGGCTCAAAGCAAAGCTTAGAAGAATGAAACTAATTATAGAAATGTATGTGTCTTGGTGCTGGAAAACTGCCAATGTCTCATTACCAAGCCTTTTCATATATTTTTTCAATAGTTTAAAATATCTTTTACTATCACATTCACCAGAATTACTTTTACTTGTCCAATAGGCCAGACCTGATAAAATTTTAAATGGACAATTTCTTTGGCAAGTCTTAAACTGCCCACAGTATCTAATATATTCTCTATCATGGTACTTAGAATATATTATTCAATATAGTAACCTGTTCATTTGTTGGCACCATGAAATCAGAACTGTCTTACTGTTGAATCCCCAATGCTCTGCTTTGTACAATAGGTATCAAACTAATGTTTGTTTAATAAGTGGTATCTCTTAACTTCCTTCTGCAAACATAAACAATTTTTCTCTTGCCACCACAACTGACTTAACCTTTTCATTTTTTCTCTGTACTTTTTACTGAGCTCATATTAATAGTATCTGGTGTTTTATAATATCTACTTTGCCTGTATTCTTTTTCTCATAAATGTCACTGTCTCCATTGGCCTGGTTCTTCCCTGTGACTGTTCTCTACCTATATCTCTCAGTTTTGGATACTGATTCTTATCATTTTCCAGTATAAATTTCAGAGAGAATCTCATTTATTCACCTCCTCTTTTATACCAGGCTGGATTATGGATTTTTTACATACCAACTTCTAGGCTGTGGTGAGGTGGAGTTACATAGCACTAACTATGGTTATCTAAACCCCTTCTTAATCAAGAGATATGTTTTCTTAGAAAGAATTATGGCTGTGTCAGCTATTATAGTTGAAATATGTTATATAAATGATTATTTAAAAACTATATTTTTTGCTACATGGTTTCCAAAAATGCATAACCTGAGATATACAAAAATCAAATATTTTATCCTTACAATGTACCCTCTAGGGGTGGCAAAATGAGTACTGCCTTCTGTTTAGCAACTGAGTAAACTTCTAGAGAAGTTGATTGACTAGATGAAGATCACACAGTCATAAAACTGTTTACCATGACAGGGGGCTCTTAAACCTGGGACTTGTCAATAGGCCCTCTTCCATATTCTCAGTCAAGTCTTCTTTCACTTAATACCCAGAATACCTATTTAAATAAGCCTCATAACAGTTACATTACCATACCTTTTATGGAGAGCATGAAGAAGAAATTGGAAAGATGGAGATTCCTGATTGAGAGGCTTAAGAGTGTGACTTGAAATTTCTGTGGTTAACCTCAAGTAATACAATTCAATCCTTCTTATTCCCTCTCCTCTCAACAATAAATGACCAAGTCTATTAAGATTGAAGAGAAATTTCTTTGCATCTATTTTTTCTCCTTTTTTGACCATGAAGAATTTCATTCAGGAGTTGCCATGGAGACCGTGATGTCAGGAGCAACACAATGTACTGCACAGAAACCCCAGAGAATCAAATATAAGGTTTGATAGAAGTATTTTCTGGGCAAGTTTATTGCACTTTACAAGAAAATGCAAACTTGAGAGAAAAACATGTCTCAACACTGCACGCTGCTGGGAGACAGTTGATGTGGTCACTGAAAACGTCACAAAGGAAAGTGCCTTTACAGTTTAAACACACCAAGAGGTCAGTTTGAGGGGATGAACAAAGACTGACCAAGCAGGCTGCACTTTGGACTTACTGTTCCCAAGCTGAGAGTGGCTCAATTTTTGGTAGGATAGCAAGGTTGGATTTTTTCATCATGTTGTAAATTCACTGTAGCATGAAATGGAAATAAACTCTTAGACTAAATAAATTAGAATGGGTTTTGCTTAGCAGAGCTTTTTACACACTCAGGATCACATGAGCAATGGTCTTCTTCGATGTCAAGTGTTGGACACTGTTCCATGGGCTTTCCAACTTCAATTCCTTTGCAGAAACTATTTTCTGGCTCATCATCAGAGGGTTTTTTGTTGTTATTGGGGGTTTTCTTTGTTTTGTTTGGTTTTGCTTCAGTCTGACAAACCACAACTTTCCATAGGAGGAAAAAAACAACCCTAAAGGAAAAATAATAATGCAGAAACAAGAAGGAACTTAGATCAGACCAGTCGGGGTGATAGAATTGAAAAGCCACAGGTTTGATTGTTGAAATAGGTGTTCAATGATAGATGAATATGATGAGCAGGTATGTATGTATCAAAGAATCCGCATGTTCTTGGTAAATTCTGAGATTCTCTCAGCTATATGGAGTGGTGGCAAACTTCACTTTAAGAGTTTCAACTTTTGAGTTCCTGAAATTCTACAAGTCAGGGATTTTAAACCACATGGGATTATAACAAAGCAGATTTGCTCTAATAAAGAACTACCTTGGTGAAAACATGTTCATTTCTTACCAGTCTCCTTCAGGTGAAAGTCACATAATATAAAATGTATCATTTTTAAGAGAACAATTAGAGGCATTTCAGATCAGATCAGATCAGTCGCTCAGTCGTGTCTGACTCTCTAGGACCCCATGAATCGCAGCATGCCAGGCCTCCCTGTCCATCACCAACTCCCGGAGTTCACCGAGACTCACGTCCATCGAGTCAGTGATGCCATCCAGCCAACTCATCCTCTGTCGTCCCCTTCTCCTCCTGCCCCCAATCCCTCCCAGCATCAGAGTCTTTTCCAATGAGTCAACTCTTCGCATGAGGTGGCCAAAGTCCAAATGCTGTGAAAACACCACCTCTGCTTCTTTCCAAAATAAAGCCTTGTACCCATATTAAATGGTTACTCCTCAATCTCCTCTCCCCACAGCCTTTGGTAATCATCAATCTGCTGTTTCCAGTAAAGAATCTGCCTGCAGTGCAGGAGACCTCGGTTCTATCTCTGGGGAGGGAGAATCCCCTGGAGAAGGGAATGGCTCCTCCAATATTCTAGCCTGGAGAATCCCATGGACAGAGGAGCCTGGCGGGTCACAGACAGTTGGACATGACTAAGTGATTAACACTTTCGTTTTTCCTTTTCACCCATTAAGTTGTTACTCCCCGATTTTCTCTCCCTCCTACTCCTGACAACCGTCAATCTGCTGTTTCTTTATATTTACCTATTCTGAATATTCCACATAAGTGAAAACATACAGTAGGTGACCTTTTTTAGTCTAGATTCTTTTATTTAACATAATGTTTTCCAGATTCATCTTCACTGTAGCAGGTATCAGTACTTCATTCCTTTTGTGGCCAAATAATATCCAATGTATATATAAGCCACAATTCGCTTATATCCATTCATCCATTGATGAACATCTGGGTCATTTCCATATTTTGGCTATTGTGAATAATGCTGCTATGAACATTCATGTACAGGTATTTGAGTAGGTGGTTTCATTTGGTTTATATTGGTTATATACCTAGGAGTGGAATTGCTGGGTCTTATGACAGATAGGATGAGATAGTTGGATAGCATCACCAATTCAGTGGACATGAATTTGGGCAAATTCTGGGAGATAGTGAGGGACAGGGAGGCCTGGCGTGCTGCAGTCCATGGGTCGCAAAGAGACACAACTGAGCGACTGAACAACAATGATAGTTCTATGAATCACTTTTCGAGAAATTGCCAAACTGTTTTTCACAGTGATTGAATCATTTTACATTCTTATCAGCCATGTATGAGGTTTCCACATCCTCACCAACATTTGTTATTTTCCATTTTTCAAATAGCCATCTAAATGGGTGTGGCGTGGTGAGATATTTTGTTTTGATTTGCATATCCCTAATGAATAATGATGCTGAGCATATTTTCATGTATTTGCTAGTCATTTGTATATCTTCCTTGGAGAAATATTTATTCATATATTTTGCTCATATTTGAATTAGGTTTTTTTTCTTTTTGTCATTGAGTTGTATGAGTTCTTTATATATCCTGCATCCTAGGTCATTATCAGATATGTGATTTGAAAATATTTTTGCCCATTTTGTAGGTTGCTGTTTCATTTTCTTGATAATGCCCTTTAATGTGCAAATATTTTATTTTGATAATGCCAAATTTATCTTTTTGTGTGTGGATCCTTTTAGTGTCATATCTAAGTCCATTGTCAAATCCAAGGTCATGAAGACTTGCTCATAAATTTTCACTTATAATTTTTATAATCTTTTGTTTCTTTATTATCTTCTGTCCAGATGTTTTACCCATTGTCAAAAATGACATATTGAAGTTTCCAACTATTTTAGAACTCTCCATTTCCCTCTTCAATTCTGTTGATGTGGCTCCACATTTGGGGGGCTCTGTCGTTCAGTGCAGGTATGTGTATAATTATACCATCCTGATCAACTAATCCTTTTATCAGTATATAATGACTTTTTTCATCTCTTATAACAATTTTTGGAGTGTGTTTTGTCTAATTAGTATAGCTACCCAAGCTCTCTTTTGGTTGCTATTTGCATGGGGTGACTTTTTTCATCCTTTCACTTTCAATCTATTTTTATTTTTGGATCTAAAATAAATCTCTTGGAGACAGCATATAGTTGAATCATTTTAAAAATCCATTCACCAATCTGCCTTTCAATTGGTGAGCTAACATTTTATAATTGAATGCAAAATCTTATTCCAAACATCCTATACTTTTGTCCATTCATCCTTTCAATTTATCATCAACGATTACTTACTAAGGTCTTATTAAGTTCCGGGCAGGGCTTCCCAGGCAGCCCTAGTGGTAAAGAACCCACCTGCCAATGCAGGAGTCAAGAGATGCAGGTTAGATCCCTGGGTCAGGAAGATCCCCTGGAGGAGGAAATGGCAACCCACTCCAGTATTCTTGCCTGGAGAATCCCATGGACAAAGGAGTCTGATGGACTACCGTACATATGGTTGCAGAGTCAGATAGGACAAAAGTGACTTAGCATGCAAGTTCTAGGCATCATTTTAGATGCTGTGGATAATATAGGTAAACAAAACTTAGACCTTAATCTGGAAGAGTTCACAATCTGAAAAGTGAGAGATATAAGTATATAATCATACGCAATGAAATATGTGTTATAATGGAGACGTTCATAAAACATTCTAGAGGAAACAACCAAGTGGGAGGGGATCTAAGAAAATCCTGGGGTGATGGATCACATAGGAAGATACGAAACTCAACTTTAGCTGAAATTCCAATAGAACAGGAAAATTTCCATGCAATATCTACTTGTCCTGTTGATGGGCATAGGACCCAGATCAAACCAATCAGAACACTTTGCCAGTATTTTTTTAAATTATTGTTGGGAGAGAGAAGTCCCTTTTCCTTCCAGGGAGAAGTTTTGGGGATCATATCTCTGCTTAAAAGACTCAATGAATGTGAGCCTGAAGTTAAGCAATTAAGCACCCAAAAGAATACAGCCAAGAAGCAGAAATGAAGACAAGAAAGAAAAAGCAAGAAAATTCTGAAAGCATTTTAATTCTAGTTCAAGTCATCTCAAAGTAAGCTTGGCATGTCCCTCACACAATTCGGTTACATGCACTGTTATATTTCCATTTTCTGCTGGAGACCATTCAAGTTGGGTTACTGTCACTTGCAAATAAAACTATTTATTAACCCAGATATTCTTGAATTATAAATGTGAAAAGAAAGAGGAGAAAGGACTGGCAAACTCTTACAGTAACAAATAACCAGATCAGATTCTGAAGTTAACATTTTCATATCTGTAACAAACACAAACCCAAAAAAGGCAGCTCTTCTGTGGCTAAAACTATGTGGACCAAAGATGGGATGGATTTCTTTAATTCAGTGCTAATGTTTGCAATTCTTTTCCATTTCTCTAATCGTCATGATCAAGAAGGAGTTTTTCCAAAGCAATGTTACAATGACAAGTTTGCATCTTACTGATGTTCAATTCCTACTTTATCTGTATTTTTTAAATCTCTATTAAACATCAAGAGTAAAATATTTCCTTGTCATCTCCAAAAAAGGATGCTCTCCTCTTCCCAAATCCCTTTAGCTTTATTCTCTAATAATTAGATCACTGGTCCTCTCACTGGAGTATTGTCATAGTCCATTGTCTCCAGTAAGGTAATGGCAGCAAAGAATCCAAAGTTACTTGCCCTAAATTATATAACTATTATCAGCAAACTAGGATTAGAGTCCAGGCCTCCTAATTCCTCTACCTGTGTTTTATTCCACTGCACATCTCTGCCCCTATCCTGTGTCTGAAAGAAGTAGAAGGGCAGGAAAACTCTTCACTGGGGGTGGGGTGGGGGTGGGGGAGGTTGGTAAAAATTGAAAAGAACTCTAAACTGGGAATATCTTTCATGTCATTATTCTTCAAGAGTTACTGACAAGGGGCAAGAGGTGACAGTGAGGATTAAACAGAATTTTTATAGTTTCATGAGTTTTCCACTGGAATGTCTTGATGAACACCAGCTGTTTCATCATCTGGGCATGTTAAAAATTTTTTTCTGCTCAATGTTTACCGCATGCATACAGGATACAAGGGGATGTTGCATTCTGCTGCCTCACTGCCTTCCCTAGAGTTAAATTCATATTTTCTAATTATAAACAGGGTTTCCCAAGTGGCAAAGAATCTGCCTGCAATGCAGGAGACACAATGGGTCTGATCCTTGGGTCAGAAAGATCCCCTGGAGTAGGAAATGGCAACCCACTCCAGTATTCTTGCCTGAGAAATCCCATGGACAGAGGAGCCTGGCAGACTACAGTTCATGGGGTCAAAAAGAGTTGGACATGACTTAGCAACTAAACAACAACAATTATAGATATGGTGCATGTGGGTGGTAATCTCTGTCGGCAGAAACCTATAGCTAAAACTACAGTCCAGGCCACAGGGAAGCATTCAGAAACATGATTTCCCTCTTTCTCTCTTCTACACTGCTGAAGGCAAGACCACTACCTTGCTAAGGGGTTGAGGCCTGTGTGGTTGCTGCCAGAGAGATGCATGTCTTCTCAGCATCCCCTATGACTAAGATGTAGGAAGAGCACAGGCTTAGGAGTCTGATAAGTGTTGAAATTCCAGCTGTACCAGTGACTAGGCATTTGATCTGAGACAAACCATCAAATTCCCTGAGGTTCACTTTTCCCACTTGTACAAGGGGAATAACAACACATACTATATCAAACTTTTTGAAAATAAGATAAGATATTGGAAGCAAAATATTTACCATGTACTATGCCTAGATTGGAGAAGGGCATGGCATCCCACTTCAGTATTCTTGCCTGGAGAATCCTATGGACAGAGGAGCCTGGCAGGTTACAGTGCATAAGGCCGCAAAGAGTCAGACACGACTGAAGCGACTTAGCATGCATGTAAGGAGAATGCCTAGAACGCAGGCTGTGCTCAACAAATGGGACTTTCGCTCAAACTTCCTTATGTTTCAGCCCCTGCCTGGATTCCTGTCCAGGAATCCTGCTTGCCTCCTGAGAGGCGAGCACACCTGAGCTCTGAGAACGGGATGTGAAGGACTCACAAAACGCGACCTGAAAAGGGCACCCTCCCTCTCTAGGCATCTGCACTGTTTGGACCACAGGAGAGCAGCCAACCCCCAGCATGGCCTAAGTCCTGAAAAAGCTACTTCTTGTTCCTCAGCTGCCATCACTCACCACTTAAAATGGCTAAGCCCACCTTTCCCTGCCTCAGCTCACTCAGTTCTGAGTCACTTTTCCATGACTTTCATTCCATTGGTGCTAGAAAAAATTTGCTTTACCAGGTGAATGAAAACCTTCCAACAACAAGATTGTAGAGTTTCCTTAATGGCACTGCACAGTTTTAATATTTAACTCTAGGTTTTATATAATATTATTCTGTATCTTAACTTCAGGATTTTCATCACTTTGCCTTAAATCAGACTGCAAACTACTCAGAAGGAAGAGAGGCCTTATATGTTTGTATTCTCACGTTGTACCTAGTACAGTATATTCAATAGTTCACTTTTTTTTTACTTTACTGAGAGCCAATTTGGGTAGAGATTAAGTTTAACCCAAACTAAAAGAATTCATCATATAGTGGTAAAGATAAGAAGATGAATTTATAAAAATAGCCTTGGCCCAAATGCTTAGGATTGGATGGACTTTTAACTTGTCTTGGTGATAACAGGAAGGAATTCAATGAGGAGAACTAGGAGCCTATCTTTGCTGAAATCTTGGCAACCCACATCTTTCCTCCACAGAACTCTTTAGCACTTCCTGTCTACAGCCCTGATTTAGCACAAGCTGTCTCATTGGACAAGTTATCATTTTATACATCAGCCATAAGCTGTTAGAGATCAAGAACCATATCCTTTTGATCTTCATACCCTGCATGTCTAACACGGTGCTGGCTACATTGTAAGTGCTCAGTAAATGCGGTAGGTGTTGGTAACTGGCATATTGTGTCCTTGAAGTTGAGGTAACATTGAGGTGCCCACCAGAGCTTGGAAATAAAACTTCTCTCTGAAGGTTAAGCTAGTAAATCAGTTCTTAATGGATATGATTCTCTTATCTCCAGAAAGCGCTTTATAAAGTGTATTCTGCAAGCAAAAGATCGTGGACAGAAAAGAAAATGCCTACATTCATGGGAAAAAAATAAAAGGAAAAACCTGATGCCTAATCAACACTGCTGTTTTAATTGGTTTCCAGAGGGGAAAATGTAGATGTGAATAAGATGGAGCCGACAGAGGGCCAGAGAGCAAGAATTGGTTGTTGGCCCAGCATTGCTCTGAGTGGAGGAAATGAACAAGCCACTAGAATGTTCTTTGAAGTGGTCGTGTCACTGTTCATTGAGCTTCCCCAGCGCTGGACTACACTGTCTCAGTTGTCATCACTGTCTCAGTTGTCATGGAGCTGTCGGCTCCATGCGGGAGGACACTGTCTAGCTGGTCACGGTGTTCGCAGCATCTATCATGGTGCCTGGCCTGTGACAGGTACTCAGATATTTACTGAATGAATGAATGTTTCTTGTTTAAATATTAAAACTTCACTCTCCTTTAGGGTAATTAAAACTTAATTATGTGACTAAAGGCAAATCCAAATAAGTAGAAATCGACTATGTTTGTTCAATATTCCACATCCTACCTTTTTCATCTGTAAAGTTTTACTAGCTCTCCAAGGAAGGCAGGCCTCTCACTTCCTTTTCCAAATGCCACTCCAGGTCTTTTGGTTTGGAGCCAAAGCAAAGATCCAATGGTCTACCTGTTCTCCTTTGAAACTCTGCTCATCCCAAAACCAAAGATCATTTTAGTATTTTGTCACTTCTAGGAGAAGGCAATGGCACCCCACTCCAGTACTCTTGCCTGGAAAATCCCATGGACGGAGGAGCCTGGTAGGCTGCAGTCCATGGGGTCACGAAGAGTCGGACACAACTGAGCGACTTCACTTTCACTTTTCACTTTCATTCATTGGAGAAGGAAATGGCAACCCACTCCAGTGTTCTTGCCTGGAGAATCCCCGGATGGGGGAGCCTGGTGGGCTGCTGTCTATGGGGTCGCACAGAGTCGGACACGACTGAAGCGACTTAGCAGCAGCAGCAGCAAGAGATGATGTATGTATTTCCACATTTTTATGTTTATAACATTTGGAAGCAATGTCAAATGAGCACAGTTAATGTGGTATTGGTCTTGTTTCAAAAAAATATGATAATTAACCCATGGTATAATCTAGTTATCAGTAATGTTTTATTTTTTAGGTTTTTTGCTGATATATATTCAAAAGCAGAGACATTGCTTTGCCAACAAAGGTCCATCTAGTCAAGGCTATGGTTTTTCCTGTGGTCATGTATGGATGTGAGAGTTGGACTGTGAAGAAAGCTGAGCGCCAAAGAATTGATGCTTTTGAACTGTGGTGTTGGAGAAGACTCTTGAGAGTCCCTTGGACTGCAAGGAGATCCAACCAGTCCATTCTGAAGGAGATCAGCCCTGGGATTTCTTCGGAAGGAATGATGATAAAGCTGAAACTGCAGTACTTTGGCCACCTCATGTGAAGAGTTGACTCATTGGAAAAGACTCTGATGCTGGGAGGGATTGGGGGCAGAAGGAGAAGGGGACAACAGAGGATGAGATGGCTGGATGGCATCACTGACTCGATGTCCATGAATCTCAGTGAACTCCGGGAGTTTGTGATGGACAGGGAAGCCTGGCATGTTGCGATTCATGGGGTTGCAAAGAGTCAGACACAACTGAGCAACTGAACTGAACTGAATTGATTTATAATGTTGTATTAGTTTTAGGTGTACAGCAAAGTGATTCAGATATGTGTGTGTATATATATATATATATATATATATATATATATATATATATATGAAAAGTGTTAGTTGCTCAGTTGTATCTGACTCTTTAAGACCCCATGGACTGTAGCATGGCAGGCTCCTCTGTCCATGGAATTCTCCAGTTAACAATACTGGAGCTGGTTGCCATTCCCTTTTCCAGGGGATCTTCCTGACCCAGATTTCGAAGCTAGGTCTCCTGCACTGCAGGCAGATTCTTTACCATCTGAGCCACCAGAGAAACCCATATATACATACATATATATTCTTTTTCAGGTTTTTTTCCATTATATGCTATTATAAAATAAGGAATATAGTCCCTGTGCTATGGAGTGGGACCTTGTTTTTTTAACTGTTTTATATACAGTAGTGTGTATATGTTAATCCCAAGCTCCTAATTTATCCCTCCAGGTACTTTCCCCTTTGGTAACCATAAGCTTGTTTTCTATGTCTGTGAGTCTTGTTACTGCTTTATAAATGAGTTTGTTTGTATTATTATATATATATATATATATATATATATATATATTTTGTTGTTCCACATATAAATGTGGAACTGTGGTGTTGGAGAAGACTCTTGAGACTCCCTTGGACTGCAAAGAGATCAAACCAGTCAATCCTAAAGGAAATCAGTGCTGAATATTCATTGGAAGGACTGATGCTGAAGCTGAAGCTCCAATACTTTGGCCACTTGATGTGAAGAACTGACTCAGTGGAAAAGACACTGATGCTGGGAGATTGAAGGTAGGAAGGGAAGGGGAAGACAGAGGACGAGATGGTTGGATGGCATCACCGACTTGATGGACATGAGTTTGAGTAAGCTCCGGGAGTTGATGATGGACAGGGAAGCCTGGCATGCTGCAGTCCATGGGGTCAAAAAGAGTCAGACATGACAGAGTGACTGAACTGAACTGAACATATAAATGATATCATATGATATTTGCCTTTTTCTGTCTGACTTATTTCACTTAGTATGATTCAGTTCAATTCAGTTGCTCAGTCATGTCCAACTCTTTCCAACCCCATGAACCGCAGCACGCCAGGCCTCCCTGTCCATCACCAACTCCCAGAGTTCACCCAAACTCATCTCCATTGAGTTGGTGATGCCATCCAACCATCTCATCCTCTGTCATCCCATTCTCCTCCTGTCTTTAATCTTTCCCAACATCAGGGTCTTTTCCAATGAGTCAGCTCTTCGTATCAGGTGGCCAAAGTATAGGAGTTTAAGCTTTGACATCAGTCCTTCCAATGAACACTCAGGATTGATCTCCTTTAGGATGGGCTGGTTGTATCTCCTTGCCATCCAAGGGACTCTCAAGAGTCTTCTCCAACACCATAGTTCAAAAGCATCAATTCTTCAGCACTCAGCTTTCTTTATAGTCTAACTCTCACATCCATACATGACTACTGGAAAAACCACAGCCTTGACTAGACAGACCTTTGTTGACAAAATAATGTCTCTGCTTTTTAATATGCTGCCTAGGTTGGTCATAACTTTCCTTCCAAGGAGTAAGCATCTTTTAATTTCATGGCTGCAATCACCATCTGCAGTGATTTTGGAGCCCCCCAAAATAGTATGATTACTTATCAGTAATATGTTAAATGCAAAGATAGGCACATATCAGTAATATTTGCATGCAAAGATGGGCACAATAAAGGACAGAAGCAGAAGACACTAAGATATCTTAGTATCTAAGAAGATACTAAGATACTAAGCAGAAGATACCTAATAGAAGCAGAAGATACTAAGAAAAGGTGGCAAGACTACACAGAGATCTTCATGACCCAGATAACCATGATGGTGTGATCACTCACCTAGAGCCAGACATCCTGGAATGTGAAGTCAAGTGGGCTTTAGGAGGCATCACTATGAAAGAAGCTAGAGGAGGTGATGGAATTCCAGTTGAGCTATTTCAAATCCTAAAAGATGATGTTGTGAGAGTGCTGCACTCAATATGACAGCAAATTTGGAAAACTCAGCAGTGGCCACAGGGATGGAAAAGGTCAGTTTTTATTCCAGTCCCAAAGAAAGGCAATGCCAAAGAATGTTAAAACTACCACACAATTGCACTCATCTCATGTACTAGCAAAGTGATGCTCAAAATCCTCTGAGACAGGCTTCAACAGTACATTAACCAGGAACTTCCAGATGTTCAAGCTGGATTTAGAAAAGGCAGAGGAACCAGAGGTCAAATTGCCAACATCTGTTGGATCATTGAATAAGCAAGAGAGTTCCAGAAAAATATCTACTTCTACTTTATTGAGTATGCCAAAGCCTTTGACTGTGTGGAGGACAACAAACTGTAGAAAATTCTGAAAGAAATGGGAATACTGGGCCACTTTATCTGCCTCCTGAGAAACCTGTATGCAGGTCAAGAAGCAACAGTTAGAAGTGGACATGGAACAACAGACTGGTTCCAAATCAGGAAAGGAGAATGTCAAGGCCATCGCCCTGCTCATTTAACTTAAATGCAGAGTACATCATGCAAAATGCTGGGCTGGATGAAGCACAAGCTGGAATCAAGATTGCTGGGAGAAATATCAACAACCTCAGATACGCACATGACACCACCTTCATGGCAGAGAGTGAAGAGGAACTAAATAGCCTCTTAATGAAAGTGAAAGAGGTGAGTGAAAAAGCTGTCTTAATTGACTCAACATTCAAAAAACAAAGATCATGTCATCTGGTCCCATCACTTCATGGCAAATAGATGGGGAAACAATGGAAACAGTGACAGACTTTACTTTTTTGGGCTCCAAAATCACTGCAGATGGTGACTGCAGCCATGAAATTAAAAGAAAAACTATGACCAACCTAGACAGCATATTCAAAAGCAGAGACATTACTTTGCCAACAAAGGTCCGTCTCATCAAAACTATGGTTTTTCCAGTAGTCATGTATGGATCTGAGCACCAGCGAATTGATGCTTTTGAACTGTGGTGTTGGAAAAGACTCTTGAGAGTCCCTTGGACTGCAAGGAGATAAAATCAGTCAATCCTAAAGGAAATCAGTCCTGAATATTTGTTGGAAGGACTGATGCTGAAGAGGAAACTCCAATACTTTGGCCACCTGATGTGAAGAACTGACTCATTGGCAAAGACCCTGATGCTGGGAAAGATTGAAGGCGGGAAGAGAAGGGGATGACAGAGGATGAGATGTTTGGATGGCATCACCGTGGACATGAGTTTGAGCAAGCTCTGGGAATTGGCGATGGACAGGGAAGCCTGGCATGCTGCAGTCAATGGGTTCAAAACAGTTAGACATGATAGTCACTGAATTGAACTGAACTGAATGTTTTAAATGCAATAGTAACTCACTTCCTACATATGCTAACACTAGAAGCAGAGGGCATAGATGTTAGTTCTATAAAATTCAGACACTGCAAAGAAAAGCTACTTTATAAATGAATACTTCAAATTCTAATTTACATACCCAGATCCTATGAGTTCTATTATCTTGATTAAGCCCCCAAGAGCTGGTCAATTCTGAGGCACTGAGAACATTGAGTTCCTAGTAACATATACTCTGCTTTCCCCACCTAGCAGTAAGTCCTCTCTGGGCATCCAAGCTTCCTTCTTTCTCCCTGCATGTCACCCTTCTCTAACCAAATCATGATTATTTCAATTTTAACTTCAAACTCTACTATCATAAGTAAGCAAAATAATAATTATTTCCCAGGGCTACCTCTCTGGGGCACAGAGGGGTCAGAAAATCAATAGTATAGTGATTATAGTCATTTTTCAATTCAAAACTGCTCATTGAACGCTCAAACAGAGCTTCCTACTCAAAATAAATCACCTCCAATATCCCACCATGCTACCTTTTTCTATATCCCAACCCCCAACCCAGCTCCTGATGCCAGGTCACCAAGGTGATATCCCAGACTGCTCTGATGATGTTTAGATTTTGCATGGAAGATCCACATGCCACCTTCACTATGAAACGCTTCCTCCCTGTATATTTGAGACCACAGAGCAAGAGTTATTGCATTCTTTTCACTTCATATTAAAGCTCCCAGTGACACAGTTATTATGTCATTCACTCTTTATTTTGAGTCCTTCCTCCAAAGACTGTCAGACTCATCCAAAAAAATACACCTCTAGGAGCCTATCTCCTCATCCTCTGGAAATCTCTCTGCTTCAGTTAGGATGAAGTTGAGCTGCTGTTTCAAAGAGACAAACAATGGCTAGAGAAGTCAAAAGTTGATTTCTGTCATGAAATAGTCCAGAGAAAGCAGAATTGCCAACCTGAACACTTGGGTTCATATCTGGGACAGGAGATTGCTTCAGTTCTCACCATCTCCTCACCACTGGGAAGGAGGAAATGGGTTGGGAGGTGTGAGTGGAGTGCTGGCTGCTGTTTCCTAACCTCCTTCCACACAAAGCTTGTGCCTCCTGACTCTGTATCCAGTCTGGCAGATTCCTTCCCTAGCTAATGTAACACCATAAGAGTTCAAAGCCAGCTATTGTTCTCTGAAGGGGAAGATGCTACTTTACCCTTGCCCCCTGATGTATTGGGCTTCCCTGGGGGCTTAGACGGTAAAGAATCTGCTTGCAATGCAGGAGACCCAGATTTGAACTCTGGGTCAGAAAGTTCAGCTGGAAGAGGACATGTCTACTGATTTCAGCATTTTTGCATGGAGAATTCCACAGACAGAAGAGCCAGGCGGGCTCCAGTCCATGGAGTTGCAAAGAGTTGGGCTTGACTGGGCACACACACACACACACACACACACACACATCTGATATATTGTCACTTCCCTCTGCCTCATCAAATTCTCATTCCTCAAGGGATGACTGGAACTCTCACCTACTTAAAGGTGCTCGTACTCATCTGAATTAGGCAGATCTCCATATCATCCATTTAAAAAGAAAGAGAGTTAGAGGAGAGTGGAATAAAAAGATGCTTAGTAACAAATTCACTTTGTTTATTATTCATGGGCTCTGTTCTGGGTGCTGGGGATTGAGACAAATTAGGCAGACCTGGCTCCTGGACTGGATATCTTCCACATCTAATCTGATCTCCATCTTTCTCCATGTTCTTCTCTGCCAAATGACATCAGTGAACATCCCTGACCCTGGCTTCTCAGCAGATTTGGAGGGGAAAGGAGAGTGAAGCAGGGAGTATCTATGACCCTGGCTCCCTTTCTGTGGTGTCAGCTTGGGTTGGCTGTCTCCCTCAATTAAAAGACATCACTCCACTCCAGGTGTTTGCAGCTTTCTCTTCCCCCAGCTCCAGTGGCTGCTCCCTTCTCTCTTACCCCTTCAGGCTGAGGATATCCATGACCCTGCCCTTAGCTCTGGGGTACTGAACTATCCCCTGTGGTTTTTCTACATCCTCCCCTGACCAACGCAACTAGCCTCAATTGCAAGCCCTGCTCAAAGTGTCCTTTGACAGCTTGCCATCTTTCCCCCTTGGGACTCTGACTGATGGAGTACCTCTTCTTGGGGCTTAGTGATTAGCAGGAGGGGACAGACAACAAACATATAATTACAAGTTGTGATGAGATCACATCAGTGGATGGCATCAAGGAGAATAACAGGTTGGAATCTATTAATAAGTTAGAGAGGATGGAGGTGATATTTTAGCCAAGTTCTGGAGAATGAAAAGAAGTCAGAAGTGGGTTCTAGGCAAAGGAGAAAGTGTGTACAGAGAATCTAAAGTGGGAGCAGGTTAGGTGTGTTCAAAAAATTTTAAAAAGGAAAGAAGGGAGGCAGGAAGGAAAGAAAACCAATATTGCTAAGTGATACAAGATAGAGTTAAAGAAGTCAAAGATATTTGTTTGTGGTAAGTTTTTTAAAGTATTTTTTCACTCCAGATATCACTAAAAATCATATCTGGACTTATAATCACTCCTTCCTTAACTCCTCAACTATGAACATTTCAGTTTAGCTACTATTTAGTGACATTTTAAATTGCCACATGAAATATGATTCTGGTAAAATAATTAGACATTTAAAGGAAAATCTCATTTTAGCCTGAATCCAAAATACGGTTCACCCAAACACTTCCCTAAACCCCCTGCCTCTCACTGCTCTTCTAACTGAAGACATTGTTGTTCATTCAAATACTAATTAACTAAAGACCTCTAATGGCTCACCTTCCACTGATGTCTGCCTGACTGGGCTGAATGGCAGGTAAGTCCCCAGCCTGAGACTGTCATTTAAGAGCCCAAGGAATTCAGCCTTTTATAAAGGCATTTTAAAATTTGCTGCCTTGAATAATGACTTAGAAGACCTAATTCCTTCTCTCAGAACTTTCTACAGACAGGCCCTTGGCTTAGGGCCCAGTCCCCTCACCCTCTGTCTTTCTGCTGAAGGAGCAAAACTAGAGAACAGTAGGGTCTAATCCGGCTCTGACGGTCTTTAAGACTGGGTTGTAATCAGTCTTCCTGGGAAAGACTTGGCCTCTTTGAAATAAAAGATCTGGTAGACTACTCTGAACCAAGCTTTCATAATGAGAAGCCTCTCTCTGCTCAATTCACTGTTCTCCTATGTCTTCCCCTCTTCTAGTTCTATACTTGGAAAGAGCAAAACTCCAGCCATTAGGAGATACACCAGTTGGTCTAGTTTGAAAGAGTTGTATCATGTATGCATGTGTGTATCATCATGGTGTACATCACATCCCTGGTACATACTTATCTTATAACTGGAAGTTTGTACCTTTTGACTGTCTTCCTCCCGTTCCCTCTCCCCACAACCCCTCACCTCTAGTAAGTACAAATCTGATTTCTTTTTCCATGAGTTGGTTGTTTTTGAAGTATAAGTAACCTACAACCCTATGTTAGCTCCTCTCACACAACCTCATAACTTGATACACGTTTCAAAATGATCACTACAATAAGTCTAGTTATGAAATGTCACCATACAAAGATATTACACAATTATTGACTATATTTCCCAACACATACAGTTCATACCAGTGATTCATTGATTTTGAAACTAGAATTTTGTCCTTCTCAATCTTCTTTATCTATTTCTTACCTACTCTCACCCCTCTCCCCTCTGGCAACCACCTGTTTGTTCTCTGTATTTACACCCCTGATTTCTATTTTGATATACTAGTCTATTTGCTTTGTTCTTTAGATTCCACATTTAATTGCAGTCATACAGCATTTGTTTTCCTCTGACACTTCACTTAGCATAATACCATATAGGTCCATCCATGTGCACACATATACATACACATATATGCAATGGGATCTTGTATTATATTATACATACTGTATACTATGCTGTTGTTCTTTAGTTGCTAACTTGTGTATGACTCTTGGTGACCCCATGGACTGCAGTAACCCCAGGCCCCTCTGTCCTCCACTACTTCCGGAGTTTTCTCATAGTCATGTCCATTGAATCAGTGATGCTATCTAATCATCTCATCTTCTGTCACCCGCTTCTTTTCCTACCCTCAAAAGATTGAGGAATCAGAGCTTTTTCTAATGAGCTGGCCCTTCACATCAGGTAGCCAGAGTCTTAGAGTTCCAGCTTCAGCAACAGTCCTTCCAATGAATATTAAGGCTGATTTCCTTTAGGACTGACTGGTTTGATCTCCTTGCAGTCCAAGGGACTCTCAGGAGCCTTCTCCAGCACAATTTGAAAGCACTGGTTCTTCAGCATTTAGCCTTCTTTGGTGGTCCTACTCTCACATCTGTACGTGAAAGTGTTAGTCACTCAGTTGTGTCTGATTGTTTGCGACCCCATGGACTGTAGCCTGGAAGGCTACTCTGTCCACGGATTTCTCCAGGTAAGCATAGTGGAGTGGGTTGCCATTTCCTTCTCCAGGGGATCTTCCTGAACCAGTAATCAAGCATGGGTCTCCTGCACTGCAGGCAGATTCTTTGCCATCTGAGCCACCAGGCAAGCACACCCATACATGACTACTGGAAAAACCATAGCTTTGACTATGAAGACCTTTGTGGGAAAAGTGATGTCTCTGCTTTTTAATATGCTGTCTAGGTTTGTCATAGCTTTTCTTCTGAGGAGCAAGCATATTTTAACTTCATGGCTGAAGTCTATGTCCACAGCGATTTGGGAGCTCAAGAAAATATAGTCTGTCAATGCTTCCATTTTTTCCCCTTCTCTTTGCCATGGAGTGAAGGGACTGGATGCCACGATCTTAGTTTTTTAACGTTGATTTTCAAGTCAGCTTATTCATGTTCCTCTTTCACCTAATCAAGAGGCTCTTTAGTTCCTCTTTGCTTTCTGCCATTAGAATGGCATCATCTGCATGTCTGAGGTTGTTGATATTTCTCCCAGCAATCTTAATTACAGCTTGTGATTCACCCATCCTGGCATTTTGCATGATGTACTCTGCAAAGAAGTTAAACAAACAGATGACAGTATACAGCCTTGATGTACTCTTTTCCCAATTTGGAACCAGTCCATTTTTCCATCTCCAGTTCTAATTGTTGCCTCTTGACCCAAATACAGGTTTCTCAGGAGACAGGTAAAGTGAATTTCTTTAAGAATTTTCAACAGTTTGCTATAATCCACACAGTCAAAGGTTTTAGCGTAGTCAAGGAAGCAGAAGTAGATGTTTTTCTGAAACTCCTTTGCTTTCTCCATGATGCAAGGAATGTTGGCAATTTGATCTCTGGTTCCTCTACCTCTTATAAGCCCAGCTTGTACATCTAGAAGTTCTTGATTCACTCCTGAAGCCTAACTTGAAGGATTTTGATCATAACCTTGCAAGGATGTGAAATGAGCAAAATCGTATGGCAAATATATATCTTTTATACTATACCATATTATATTATATTATATTTATGACATCTTCTTTATCCATGCATTTATTGCTAGGCACTTGTGTTGTTTCCATTAGTTATTGCAAAAAATGCTGCAATGAACACAAGTATGCATGTTCAGTTCAAATCAGTTCAGGATGGGGAACACACGTACACCTGTGGCGGATTCATTTTGATATTTGGCAAAACAAATACAATTCTGTAAAGTTTAAAAATAAAATAAAATAAAATAAAATAAAAAAACAAATCAGTTCAGTAGCTCAGCTGTACCCGACTCTTTGTGAACCCATGAATGGCAGCACACTAGGCTTCACTGTCCACCACCAACTCCCAGAGTCCACTCAAACTCATGTCCATCAAGTTGATGATGCCATCTAACCACCTCATCCTCTGTCAGCCCCTTCTCCTCCTGCCTTCAATCCTTCCCAGCAACAGGGTCTTTTCCAGTGAGTCAGATCTTCACATCAGGTGGCCAAAGTATTGGAGCTTCAGCATTAGTCCTTGCAATGAATATTCAGGACTGATTTCCTTTAGGATTGACTGGTTTGATCTCCTTGCAGTCCAAGGGACTCTCAAGAGTCTTCTCCAACACCACAGTTCAAAAGAAACAGTTCTCCAGTGCTCAGCTTTCTTTATGGTTCAACTCTCACATCCCTACATGACTACTGGAAAAACCATAGCTTTGACTAGACAGACCTTTTTCAGCCAAGTAATGCCTCAGCTTTTTAATATGCTGTCTAGGTTGGTCATAGCTTTTCTTTCAAGGAGCAAGGGTCATTTAATTTCATGGCAGCAGTCACCATCTACAGTCATTTTGGAGGCCCCCCCCCAAAAAAAAGTCTCTCACTGTTTCCATGGTTTCCCCATCTATTTGCCATGAAGTGATGGGACAGGATGCCATGATCTTTGTTTTTTGAATGTTGAGTTTTAAGCCAGTTTTTTCACTGTCCTCTTTCATCTTCATCAAGAGGCTCTTTAGTTCCTCTTCACTTTCTGCCATAAGGGTGGTGTTACCTGCATATCTGAGGTTATTGATATTTCTCCCGGCAATCTTGATTCTAGTTTGTGCTTCATCCAGCCCAGCATTTTGCATGATGTACTCTGCATTTAAGTTAAATAAGCAGGGTGACAATATACAGCCTTGATGTACTCCTTTCCCAATTTGGAACCAGTCTGTTGTTCCATGTCCAGTTATAACTGTTGCTTCTTGACCTGCATACAGATTTCTCAGGAGGCAGGTAAGGTAGTCTGGTATTTCTATCTCTTTAAGAATTTTCCACAGTTTGTTGTGATCCACACAGTCAAAGATTTTAGCATGCATCTTTTGTAATTAGTGTTCTTATTTTCTTCCAATAAATACCCAGGAGTAGAGTTGCTGTATCCTATGGTAGTTCTATTTTTAGCTTTTTGTGGAAGCTCCAAACTCTTTTCCAAAATGCTGCACTAGTTTACATTCCTACCAGCAGTGCCAGAGGGTTTCTTTTTTCTCCACATCCTTGCTAGTACTTATTTGTTGTCTTTTTGGTAATAGACATTCTGACAGGCACAAGGTGATATCTCATTACGGTTTTGAGTTGCATTTCCTTGATTGAACATGTTTTCATGTGCTTGATGGCCATCTCCATGTCTTTTTTAGAAAAATATCTATTCAGGTCCTCTGCCCATTTTTCAGTTAGGTTGTTTGGTTTTTGATGTTGAGTTGTATGAGTTCTTTATATATTTTTTATTTTAACCCTTTATCACATACATTGTTTTCAAATATTTTGTCCCGTTCAGAAGATGACTTTTCCATTTTGTAGACAATTTACTATGCCATGGTAAAACTTTTTAGTTTGATGTAGTCCTTCCTATTTGTTTATTTTTGCTTTTGTTTCCTTTGCCTGAGGAAACCTGTTCAAGACAGATGTCAAATACTGCCTGTGGTTTCTTCTAGCAGTTTTATGATTCCAGGTCTTACAGTTAAGTCTTTAATCCATTTTTAATTTATTTCTGTGTATTACTTGAAAAAGTTGTCCAATTTGATTCTTAAGAGTATCAGTTTCTGACTGGTGTTTTTCCAGTTAATTGATCAATGGAGAAAATTCTGCACTGTGCCTGAAGAGAGAAAAGTGAGAATAATCAACACTGATTTTTTTTTTAAATAAACTAGAGCTAAAGATCACATTAGTAAAATGAGATTAATAAACATTATAAGTAGACGCGTATCTTCCTCACTTAGGTTCTTTGAAGAACAAATTACAGAATCATAATTCTCATTGGGAATTATGTGGATAAACAATTATAAAGAATGAAAGAGAAAAAAGAGAGAAGATTAAGAAATCATGGAGGAAGGGAAGAAGGGATTACCCAAAGAGTGAGGAAGGGAAGAAGGGATTACCCAAAGAGTAACACTAGAACCTACCAATAGATCTTATATGGAAATGAAGAGGGGGTTTCCGATGGTCAAATAAATCTGAGAAATAGTAAGTTAACAAAGGTCAACAAATTTCTCTACTCCAGGATTTCCTAGGAACTTTAAGATGCCAAAGCACACAAAAAGTAAAATACAACATTTTTCATTTTCTCAATTTTTTTCATTTTCTTTCCTTATGTTCCCCAAATCTTTGATGATGGAATCTCCCTCCACTCCATCATTATCTCTTGCTGAACGACAGGGAAGCCTGGCATGCTGCAGTCCATGGAGGGGTCACAAAAAGTCAAACGTGACTGAGTGAGTGAACAACAAAAATCTTATGAGCTAAATTGCTTCCATCATGTCCAACTGTTTCCAACTCCTTGGACTGTAGCCCACCAGGCTCTTCTGTCCATGGGATTTTCCTAGCAATAATACTGGAATGAGTTGCCATGCCCTCCTCTAGGTGATCTTTCCAACTCAGTGATCGAACCCACATCTCACATCTAGCATGTATTGGCAGGCGGGTTCTTTACCACCTGAGCAAAACAGCCTGAGAGGCCCCGGCATACTGAGAAAAGTCCAAGGGATACCTACATCTATTTCTTACCCAAAACTTCCAATGGCCCCTGTTGCTTACAAAATAAAGCCCAAGTACCTTATCATGGCCTGGAAAACCTTACTACCACCCACTCAGCCTCTTACCCACTGCTTCTCCCCCATAAAGAGTGTTTTAGCAACCCCAGCCCATTTGTGATTCTCCCTAAATACATCATGAAGTACAAGAAGAAAAAGGAGAGAGGGGGCTAACAGAAGGAAACAGAAAAAAAGAGTATGTCAAATTGAGGAAGTGCTCAGTAGAGCCAAGAAATACCTTTTTTTTTTTCTTTTTAATGCTTTGATAGCTGGGGCACACCAGTGACCTCAAAGAGAACAGTTCAAAGAATTATGGGGGCAGAAGCTCAAAGAATTCTGATAGCATAGACGAATGAAGCAGAAATGGAGAGCAGAAACAGCTCAGCAGACAACTGTCGAGTAACTTAATCATTAGATGAAAAGAAGCAATACTTTGACTTTCAAGAGAAAGCCAAAATAAACAATGAAAGTTTTTAGGAAGTTAAATATTTAGGATAGTGTTTGATAGGAAAAAAAAAAAAAATTGAGACACTGACACTATAGGCAAGGGATATGCCATCTTTAAGACCAAGCTCATCTACATGAGAAATCCCTCTTTGAGCAACCCTCCAAACATGCTCAAACTAGGTGAGAGGGCATTGCGTGTCACACAGGACACTGTGCACACCCCTATCACAGCAACAATCTTTCTAGATTGAAAGTCTTTGTTTATGGATCTTCTCATCACATACACTGTAAGGCTCTTGCTGCTCTTATAAGTGATCACAAAATTAGTGGCTTAAAACAAAACTTTATTATCTTACAGTTCTGGGCATCAGAAGCCCAAATAGGTCTTAAGGGCTAAAATCAAGTTGTTGGCAAAACGGTTCTTCTGGAGGATCTAGGGGAGAATCCATATCATTGCTTTTCAGCTTCTAGAGGCTGTCCGCACTCCTTGACTTCGACTTTGACACTTGGTCTTCACATCACCTGGATCTCTGCTTCCATTATCACATCTCCTCTCCTCAGATTCTGATTTTACTGCTGCATCTTTCCATTATTAAAAAAAATTGAAAGTGTTAGTCACTCAGTGGTGTCCGACTCTTTGCAGCCCCATGGACTTCCCATGGAATTCTCTAGGCAAGAATACTGAAGTGGGTAGCCATTCCTTCTCCAGGGGATCTTCCCAACCCAGGGATCGAACTCAAGGGTCTCCTGCATTGCAGGCAGATCATTTACCATCTAAGCCACCATTATAAGGGAAGACCCATTATAAAGACCCTTGCAATTACACTAGACCTGCCAGATAATTTGGGTAACCTTTCTAAGATCTTTAACTTAACCACATCTGCAAAATCTCTTTTCCCAAGGAAGGTAGCATATTCACAGACTGGGAAGATCAGGATGTGGAATTTGGGGTCGGCTTTTATTCTCTCTACCTCACCCTTCAAGGGCAAGTCTATGCCTCAGTCATCTGTGTATCCCAAATTCCCAGATCATAGTCTGTGCTCAATCAACATTCATCATCCTCTCTGTCTGCACTTTGTACAGTGCTTTTATGTATTCTCTTTTCATTCCGTTTGCACAACTACACGCTTTGAGAGGGAAAATGTTGATTTTTAGGGGAAAGTGCTGTACTAAATTAGAAATAAAAGGTCAAGGTTCTTAGTTCCAGATTCCCCATTTCCAAGTGGGCAAATCAAAACTCAGACAGTTGAGTGACTGTCATACCCAAGTGGTAAAGCTAGGGATCGAAACCTACTCTTCTCCTGGTAGTACACCAAATCATCAACCTAGACACAGGGTGTTTTACTATACGAAGTTTCTGATCAGCATCATACAGCTGATAAAAGGATTGGAAGAACTAGGTATTTGTAACAGTGTTTCTCCTGAGATTACGTGTGTGGATTTACTTAATCAGGAACCCTAAGGAGGTGACGCTTTGCTCTTACCGAGTAATTTTCCTTTTACCTCATTTGATTTCCAACTGTTTATTTCCTAAGGAAAGAATAATTCATGAACTCGTGGACCTTACAGGGCCAAACACAGGCCACACTTCCCAGTATTGTACTGTTTCTGTCCCTCCTGACATTGGCACAAGCCTCCATCCAGATGAGACTGTTTCGTGTTCTCACTGGAAATTTCCTCTGGTGCTCAGGCTGCCTGTGCTTGGCCGTGTTGGTTCACAGATGGGAATTCTGGCTAAGGTCACTATTACACTTTCCTGCTCTTTCAAGCTTTGAAACACACTCACCTCTCACTCCAGAGAAATTTCCCCCCTCTGTTCCTTCTTTCTTCCTCACTACAAATCCACTTTGAAGTCCAAGTCTTCCAGGGAATTCACCCAGTGCCTTTCTAAACCAACAAGTATATGAAACGTAAGCCAAGTAACTGAGTCCACTGATCTTTCTATCAATAGACATTATTCTAGTCCTCAAATCATTTCCAAACTTTAGTTTATCTTACTTTTAATCATACATCCTTGCATGACATGTTCCCTTGGTATCTCTAATTTTCTTGAAGAGATCTCTAGTTTTTCCCATTCCATGTTTTCCTCTATTTCTTTGCATTGTTCTCTTAGGAAGGCTTTCTTATCTCTCCTTGCTATTCTCTGGAACTCTGCATTCAGATGGGTATGTCTTTCCTTTTCTCCTTTGCCTTTGTGTCTCTTCTTTTCTCAGCTATTTGTAAGGCTTCCTCAGACAATCTTTTTGTATTTCTTTTTTGTTGGGGGTGATTTTGATCACCACCTCCTGTACAGTGTTACAAACCTCCATCCATAGTTCTTCATGCACTCTATCAGATCTAATCCCATGAATCTATTTGTCACATCCACTGTATAATCATAAGGGATTTGATTTAGGTCATACCTGAATGGCTTAGTGGTTTTTCCCACATTCTTTAACTTGAGTCTGAATTTTGCAATAAAGATGTGAGAGCTGGACAATAAAAAAGGCTGAGAGCCAAAGAATTGATGCCTTTGAACTGTGGTACTGGAGAAGACTCTTGAGAGTCCCTTGGACAGCAAGATCCAACCAGTCAATCCTATAGGAAATCAGCCCTGAATATTCATTGGAAGGACTGATGCTGAAGCTGAAGCTCCAATACTTTGGCCACCTGCTGGAAGAGCTGACTCACTGGGAAAGACCCTGATGCTGGGAAGGCAGGAGGAGAAGGGGAAGACAGCGATGAGATGGTTGGATGGCATTACTGACTCCATGGACATGAGTTTGAGCAAGCTCCAGGAGATGGTGAAGGACAAGGAAGCCTGGTGTGCTGCAGTCCATGGGGTCACAAAGAGTCAACACAACTGAGCAACTGCACAGCAAAACCATACATCCTACTGTTAACTATCCTACAATGCCTAAAAACTTCAAATATTTACTGTCAAATATTTTATCATTGTCATAATAGTTTTTATTTCATATTCTCTCTACAAATTTGTCCTTTTTCCTCCATGTTTTTTCTATTAGTATTCTACTTTCTGTTTACTTTCTCTCCAAAGTTGGAAAATCTTAATTACTTTCTTCATCCCTGTAGTAAATGTCAATTGTTTTGTCTGATAGTTATTCCTTTTTCAGGTAACTGCTTCTTTGGGAGTAACTGTTGCTACTGCCCTCAAAAATTAACATGATACTGGGAGGGGGTTGCCAATTACAGCCCCCACCACCCTGATGCACCACACACACACACACACACCATTTGTCGCAGGCCTGGGCAAGGGACTAGGAACAGGGCAGGTAGAGCCAGTTACAGCAATGTGGCAGGCCCAAGACTGTGACTGAGCTGCACAAAATCTTTCCCTGTGGTTTATATGCACTGAAGCAGGGGGAGAAAGGTCCACCTGATCCTCTACGGTCACTGAGCTAGGAAGAATTTCTTCAAGCCAAGAACCTGGAGTGATGAATAAATCAAGTGTGCCCCCTTAGCCATGTTGTATGGGGAAAAAATCTCTCTGAAACAGAAGAGAAGAGCATCACCAGGCAAAAGGGAGCACAGATGCAGAGAAGTAGAGAGAGCCCTGATACCAGCTGCCCTGAAGGCCAATTCCACCCCATTCTTTCTAATCACATAGACCAATGAATTCCCTGTTTCTTTAAGTTAATTTTAGTAGGGTTTTTGTTACTTACAATCAAAAAGTGCCCAACTAATAGAATCCTATTCTCCCCCCCTTTTTGTTTTCTCATATATCCATATTGTGTGTGTGCCCAGTTGCTCAGTCATGTCCAACTCTTTGCGATCCCAGGGACTATAGCCCTCAAGGCTCCTCTGTCCACAGGATTTCCTAGGCAAGAATACTGGAGTGGATTGCCATTTCCTTCTCCAGGGCATCTTCCTGACCCAGGGATCAACCCATGTCTCCTGCATCTCCTGCATTGGTAGGCAGATTCTTTACCACAGAGCCACCTGGGGAGCCCCATATCCATATTATATCATCCTGGAGCAATTTCTCCTTTACAGCTAATTTTGAAACCCAAATCATCTTTTAAGCAACTCACAATCCCTTCAAACCTATAATGGGTAGAATAGAACTGTATCTTTCTAGAGCATCAAGAACCGGAAAACATACCAAGGCTGAAATGGGCCTTCCTGGAAAATACAGCCTCTGTTTTAGGTCTGTACATTCTAGTATGCAGTGCATGGGGAATTCTGAGGAGCATTTCAATAATCCATGAACAGGACACGCTGGCTGTCATACCTGAAGTCCTTGGGAGCCATTAGACTTGTGGAACAGGTGCAAAAATGCCTGAGAAACTTGAACAAAAGGTGAACAGCTCTCAGCAATAGAGAAGCAGTTTCTGAGAACACCCAGCACCCAATGAGGGAGACACAGGATGCTGACTTTCTGTGCTATGCATGTGTGCTAAGTTGCTCAGTCATGTCCCACTCTTTGTGACCCCATCGACTGTAAGCCTTCCAGATTCCCCTGTCTCTGAAATTTTCCAGGCAAGAATCCTCCAGGGGTTGCCATTTCTTCCTCCAGGGGATCTTCCCAACCTAGGGATGGAACCTGAGTTTCTTGTGTCTCCTGCATTGGCAAGCGGGTTCTTTACCACTAGCGCCACCTGGCTGTGAGATGGAAGGAAAAATTCTCATTAGATGGCAAAATGTAAGATACATGAGTAAAAGGATAGGAAATATAAGAGGCTGGAAAGATGGAAAGTGGGAACAAAGGAAGAGAATGACAAATGTAAGTCAACATGAAGGTGGCGGAGTTGCGTTTCAGGGGTTGGACCAGCAGTGGTGAGCAGCAGCTGCCCTGGCACCGTGGGAGAGGACACAGCAGAGCCTTATCCACAGGGAGTGGGCAGAGAGGAGACACCAACAGCCACCAGCTCTGTGCCCCATCCTGCACTGTGCCCCGTTCTCACTGAAACACCCAGGGGCTCCATCTAAGCCATGACACCTGGCATATAGTTTAGCAGGAAGTGGAGGTGTTCTCTGTTCACTGTATCGAGACAAAACCAGCCTTAACACTCACTTTGCTGGCACTGGATTGTAAACAGAAGTGTGGCATCTCAGTGAAGCCATTCCTTGATTTAAATTTCCTTATTTTTAAATGAAAGGCAAAAGTCTACAAATGTAAAATGTAGTTGATAATCTTACAAAAAGAGAAAATAAATAGACTCCATGTTCTCAGTTGCCTTAACCAGCGCTGGACCTCATGGTTTGCTATGGGAGGAGGGAGACGGGGAGGAACGTGGGCAAAGGCACTGTTGTGGGAAAGAAAGAACTCCTGAAGTTCTGTTGAGAAAGTGACTCAAGACGGGATTTCCCCTCTGGATTGGCAATGAGCAGGAGGCTCCAGGAGTTATCAGCAGCTGGTGAAAAAGCTTAAGCTCACCCTTTTTGCCTTTCCTTTGCTTTCCCAAGCCAAGAGTCACTTTTGTTAACCATTACAGCTCAGCCCCACCAGTGCTTTTGGGAATTAAGGAATGGGCTTGTGTGCTAAGTCACTCAGTTGTGTCCAACTCTTGGGACCCCAGGGACTGTAGCCTGCCAGGTTCCTCTGTCCATGGGATTCTCCAGGCAAGAATGCTGGACTGGGTAGTCATTTCCTTCTCCAATCAGTGCAACGAAAGCAGTAGCTGCTTTGAAAGGTTGGTTATGAGCTAGCAAGGGATGCCCAGAGCACAGAGGAGTCATCTGGAACAGAATGAGCAGCTAAGGGGACAAGTCACAAACAGGATAGATTTGTGGGGCATGTGAGCATTCCTTGGGGATTCTCAGTAACACATGGAGAGGGGTTACAACAAAATACTGCATTTTCAATGGGTAACTGACAAAGACCTATTGTATAGCACATGCAACCCTGTTCAATGTTATGTGCCAGCCTGGATGGGAGTGGGGTTTGGGGGAGAATTAATATATGCATATGTATGGCTGAGTCCCTTCACTGTTCACCTGAAACTCCCACAATATTGCTAATTGGCTATACCCCAATACAAAATAAAAAGTTTAAAGTTACAAAAATTTAAAATAAAATATTGCATTTTCTGTGCACATGGAAAGAACTCTTACATTATTCATCCCCCTCTTTCTGCCCCTTCCCCTCCCTCTCTGCCTCTTCTTCCTCTCTACTTATTATTATTATTTAGAGTAAGGGGCTCCTAAAGGCTGTAGAACATGAGGACCCAAAGTTTACATTGAAAAGCAAAGGAACTAAAAAAGAATGGGTACGTGTACATGTATAACTGAATCACTTTGCCATAGGCTCGAAATGAACATAATGTTTTAAATCATCCATATGCCAATATAAAATTAAAAATTAAATTGAAAAATCTAAACATAGATTGTCACAGAGCCCCTGTTTGAGTTCCCTGAGTCATACAGCAAATTCCCACTGGCTGTCTATTTTACATATAATATTGTAAGTTTCCATGTTACTCTCCCTGTTCATCTCACCCAGCTGATTCTTATTGGTGTTGAAAATAAAACAACAAAATTCAGTAATAAAAGATAAATAAAGTGGTAAAAAAAAAAAAGTAAGGAAAAAAACAAGCTCAGAAATAGTACCTCTGATATTTTTCTGCTCAACATGAGGTGCATCAGTGCCCCTGACACCCACCTGTGAGTTTAGAAACGCAGGATCCCAGGTCCCACACCAAACCTAAAAAAAAAAGAAAGAAAAGCAAGGGGAAGCATACCAGTTAATCTGGACAAAATTATTTATCTACTCTCTGTGATACAGATGAACAGGTTTCATATAAGCCTACAGAGATAGAATAAGATGTCCCTTCCATAAACTGAAGAATTTACACTACTTTCTCTAGTTCTCAACCGTGCAACATCATAATTATCATTTTTCTGGCTCAATGACAAATCATAATGTCATACAAATAATTGAAGCTGACTGCATCATGTGCATTTCTATAAGGGATAATTTTGATATTTCAGACCAAACTGGTATCAGAAAGCTAAATATAGTTGGAAAAAGAGAATCATTAAATTACACCTCATAACAAAAATGGAAGAAAAGTATTTTGAAGGTGTTTTAGCTACCAGTGATGCAGAAATCAGAGAAGAAAATTAATTGTACACACCTGAGAAAACATTTCCTCATAGAAAACATTTCCCTGCTAATGCATGTGAAAATTTTCTATCATATGAATATCATTGTTGTATTAAAATAAGAGATGCATGACTGTGAGATCTGTAAAAGTAGCTGGTCACACTCAAAGTGTATGATATCATTCCTAAGGTCACACCCAACGTGTATGATGTCATTAATAACTAATGAAGAATCCACTGATTTTAGCTAGTCAGGGGTTTCCTAATGAAGATTCTATTTCCTAGTCACTTTTGCAGCAATATGCAACCATATGACCAAGTTCCTGCCAATGGGATGGAAATGGAAATGGCGTGCACAACTCTAGAAAATATCCTAACAGGGATAAAATGTGATTCTTCTTTCTTTTCTCCTTTCTGATGGCTGATGTGGGCAAATAACTGGGACTTTGGTAGCCATCATAGATAACACTCAGTGCTCCTAAGAGACAGCAGAGAAGAAAGCTGGAGGATGCCACATTCCTGACAAATTCATGTCAACCCTGGATGCTGACCTCTAGAGTAAAAAACATCTAGTGTGGTTACATGAGGTAATGAAACATTCTGGGTTAACACAAGTTTGGTTTTTCTGCCACAAGACACTGAACAGGGTTCCAACAAATTCAAGAGGAAAACTAAATTACTTTCTTTTGTAACCTGGGCTTTGTAGCATGTAGATTCCTAAGAAAGTGTTTATTGAGTCACAAGTTTAATAACTGCTAGTAAACTCGTGGAGCTGAGAGAGTTCAGTCACTCAATTTTGTCCGACTCTTTGCAACCCCACTGACTGCAGCACGCCAGGCTTCCCTGTCCATCACCAACTCCCAGAGCTTACTCAAACTCATGTCCATTGAGCCGGTGATGCCATCCAACCATCTCGTTCTCGGTCGTCCCCTTCTCCTCCCACCTGCAATCTTTCCCAGCACCAGGGTCTTTTCAAATGAGTCAGTTCTTCGCATCAGGTGGCCAAAGTATTGGAGTTTCAGCTTCAGCATCAGTCCTTCCAATGAATATTCAGGACTTATTTCCTTTGGGATGGACTGGTTGGATCTCCTTGCAGTTCAAGGGACCCTCAAGAGTCTTTTCCAACACCACAGTTCAAAAGCACCAGTTCTTTGGAGGTCAGCTTTCTTTATAGTCCAACTCTCACATCCATACATGACTACTGGAAAAACCATAGCTTTGACTAGATGGACCTTTGTCAGCAAACTAATGTCTCTGCTTTTTAATATGCTGTCTAGGTTGGTCATAAATTTTATTCCAAGGAGCAAGAGTCTTTTAATTTCATGGCTGCAGTCACCATATGCAGCCATTTTGGAGCCCAAGAAAATTAAGTCTGTCACTGTTTCCATTGTTTTCCCACCTATTTGCCATGAAGTGATGGGACCGGATGCCATGATCTTATTTTTTTTTAATGTTGAGTTTTATTTATTTATTTTTTTTTTAAATAGGCCCTCGGGAGCCGGGCCCCGAGCCTGCCAGGCCCCGCAGAGCCATCCGCCGCCCCCTGGCCGTTCGCGCCGCCTCCACGGAGGACCGGGCCGCAGAGGGCGCTGAATGTTGAGTTTTAATCCAGCTTTTTCACTCTCCTCTTTCACCTTCATCAAGAGACTCTTTAGTTTGTCTTCACTTTCTGCCATAATGGTGGTGTCATCTGAGTATCTGAGGTTGTGGATATTTCTCCCAGAAATATTGATTCCAGCTTATGCTTCATTCAGCCCAGCATTTCACATGAAGTATTCTGCATAGAAGTTAAATGAGCAGGGTGACAATATACAGCCTTGACATTCTCCTTTCCCGATTTTGAACCAGTCTGTTTTCCCATGTCCAGTTCTAACTGTTGCTTCTTGACCTGCATACAGATTTCTCAGAAGGCAGACAATGTGGTCTGGTATTCCCATATCTTGAAGAATTCTCCACAGTTTGTTGTGTTCCACAGTCAAAGGCTTTGGCATAGTCAATAAAGCAGAAGGAGATGTTTTTTCTGGAACTCTCTTGCTTTTTTGATGATCCAACAGATGTTGGCAATTATCTCTGGTTCCTCTGTCTTTTCTAAATCCAGCTTGAATATCTGGAAGTTCCTGGTTCATGTACTGTTGAAGCCTGGCTTGGAGAATTTTGAGCATTACTTTGCTAGCATGTGAGATGAGTGCAATTGTGTGGTAGTTTGAGCATTCTTTGGCATTGACTTTCTTTGGGATTGGAATGAAAACTGACCTTTTCCAGTCCTGTGGCCACTGCTAAGTTTTCCAAATTTGCTGGCATATTGAGTGCAACACTTTCACAGGTTCATCTTCCAGGATTTGAAATAGCTCAACTGGAATTTCATCACCTCCACCAGCTTTGCTCGTAGTGATGCTTCCTAAGGTCTACTTGACTTCACCTTCCAGAATGTCTGGCTCTAGGTGAGTGATCACGCCATTGTGGTTATATGGGTCATGAAGATCTTTTTTGTACAGTTCTTCTGTGTATTCTTGACACCTTTTCTTAATATTTTCTGCTTCTGTCAGGTCCATACCATTTATGTCCTTTATTGTGCCCATCCTTGCATGAAATGGTCCCTTGGTATCTCTAATTTTCTTGACGAGATCTCTCCCATTCTATTATTTTCCTCTATTTCTTTGCATTGATCACTGAGGAAGGCTTTCTTATCTCTTCTTGCTATTCTTTGGAACTCTGCATTCAGATTCTTATATCTTTCCTTTTCTCCTTTGCCTTTAACTCCCCTTTTTTTCAGCTGTTTGTAAGGCCTCCTCAGACAACCGTTTTGCCTTTTTGCATTTCTTTTTCTTGGGAATGGTCTTGATCACTGTCTCCTGTACAATGTCCATAGTTCGTCAGGCACTCTATCTATCAGATCTAATCCCTTGAGTCTATTTCTCACTTCCACTGTATAATCATAAGGAATTTGATTTAGGTTTTATCTGAATGATCTAGTGGTTTTCCCTACTTTTTTCAATTTAAGTCTGAATTTGCCAATAAGGAGTTCATGATCTGAGCCATAGTCAGCTCCCAGTCTTATTTTTGCTGATTTTATAGAGCTTCTCCATCTTTGGCTGCAAAGAATATAATCAATCTGATTTCAATATTGACTATCTGGTGATGTCCACATATAGAGTCTTCTCTTGTGTTGTTGGAAGAGGGTGTTTGCTATGACCAGTGCATTCTCATTGCAAAACTCTGTTAGCCTTTGCCCTGATTCATTTTGTACTCTAAGGCCAAATTTGCCTGTTACTCCAGGTATCTCTTGACTTCCTACTTTTGCATTCCAGTCACCTATGATGAAAAGGACATCTTTTGGGAATGTTAGTTCTGGAAGGTCTTGGAGTTCTTCATAGAACCATTCAACTTCAGCTTCTTCAGCATTACTGGTTGGGGTATAGACTTGGATTACTGTGATACTGAATGGTTTCTCTGGAAATGGACAGAGATCATTCTGTCGTTTTTGAGATTGCACACAAGTGCTGCATTTCAGATGCTTTTGTTAACTATGAGTCAACTCCATTTCTTCCAAGGGATTCTTGCCCACAGTAGTAGATATAATGGTCATCTGAATTAAATGTGCCCATTCCAATCCCTTTTAGTTCACTGATTCCTAAAATGTCGATGCTCACTCTTGCCATCTCCTGTGTGACCACTTCTAACTTACCTTGATTCATGGATCTAACATTCCAGGTTCCTATGCAATATTGTTCTTTACAGCATTGGACTTTACTTCCATCACCAATCATATCCACAATTGGGCATTGTTTTCGCTTGGGCTCCGTCTCTTCATTCTTTCCAAAGTTATCTCTCCAGTCTTCTCCAGTAGCATATTGGACACCTACCGACTTGGGGAGTTCATCTTTCAGTGCCTATCTTTTTGCCTTTTCATACTGTTCATGGGGTTCTCAAGGCAAGAATACCATTTGCCATTCCCTTCTCCAGTGGACCACATTTTGTTAGAATTCTCCACCATGACCTGTCCATCATGGAGCTGAAGTGCTAAAAAGATAAAGACTCAGGTCAGTCATTTCTTTATCCCTAGCCCACCAAAGGGTTGGGACAGAGTCTGCAAGACCCTGCACAGTTATATCTTATAAGCCAGATTGTGTAGATTTCTCCTACTTTGGATCCTCCCAACTTTCCTTGCTTATTTCCCTGCTATCAGAGTTTTGCTTTGTTTTGTTCCTTTTCATTTGAGACTTTTCAGGCTCAGAGGGAATGGAGGCAAGTATCTTTATCCATGCTTGGGACAAAACTGAGGAAAGGACGTTCTGACACTTCTACACCTAAATGGAGATGACAATCAAAATTAGTGAGAAATCCTCAGTGAATGTTTCCCATAGCTATCAAACCAGTGACATCTTTCTAGAACAAATTTTTGTAGTCCTCTCTTTGCTACCCTAAAATACAATTCAGAGATAATATAACTGATCTGCATATATAAATTTATAATCCTCAAACTATAATATAAAAGAAAAATAAAGTAAGGATAATGTTTTTCCCAGGTAAGTGCTCAAGTATGATCACATTGGAAGACAAAAGTGCCCCCACATTTTCAAAATGTTCCCCAGGCAACTGTTACCATGAAAAGTGGTAAAACTTCGGGGTGGGAATGATGTCTCTTCTTTCCCTACAGGGACAATCATGACGGTCTTGGCAGTTTTATTTTATTAATAAACATAGCCCTTTCCTAAAGCAGTATTACTACCAATGTATTCTATAGCAAGCAAACTTCCTGTTAATTAGTGTTATGTTATTTAAAAAAAAAAAAAGTATAGTCCAATAGTTTAACAAACAATAGTTTAAATAGATTTGAATGCTTTTTACTTCCCCTAGGACACTTTCTTCCTCTACAGTCTTGGAGATAATCACTGTGTATTTCACCGCAGAACCTTTTTCAGAGGGACATCTCTTGGGTTCAGAGTCTTATGGAAGGAACTTAGAAAACACTGCCTTACAGCCCAAATGTATTTCACCGCAGAACCTTTTTCAGAGGGACATCTCCTGGGTTCAGAGTCTTATGGAAGAAACTTAGAAAACACTGCCTTAAAGCCCAAGAAGGGAGGGCTTCTAGAAGATCTGAGGTCCACCTGTGGAAGAGTAGCCTTTACTGAACTAATTCATTTTGCAGGAAAGTGGCCATCTTAGTCTTCCCTGGAACTTACAAATTTGCCCTATTTCATTTGTTTCATGAGATGGGGTCAAACAAGTCAAAGTAATCTGAAATCAGGAACATCTTCAGAAAAGGAGAATTTTAATGCTGCAGGAGGTATTGACATATATTTGTGTTCATATTTCACACCACATACATTTCTAGTTATGTTAACATCACAAATATTCTGCTCATAGTATTAACAAAGGCATTAGAAAAGAATACAGGTTGTTGGATATCTTTAAAGAATATGTTTTACTAATAGTCTTCAAACTATTTATCATTTCTGAAGTTCCTATCTTGAATAAGGACATATTTATAACCATTGCTTCATTTCATCCACATAACATATCCATGAGAGATTGTTAGTTTCATCTTCCAGATAAAGAATCTGCAGCTCAGGGTTAAGTGCCAACGTCACAGAATTTTTTAGTTGCAGAACTTGGACAGAGACCAAGTCTATCCTGCTTTTCTAAAGCCCATGTTTTTTTCCATTGCCTCCCTTAATTAGGGGAAAATTTTAGAATGTTTCCCTTTTTTTTAAAGATCAGTTACAGCAATTACAAGTTAACCATCAACTATCAGGAAAACAGCCACCCATGAGGACCCAGGATCACTCATTGCTTGAGGGTGCCAAAGCCCATGCTTTAGTGCACATATTTTAACAGATGAACCTATACTGAACTGCTGAAAAGTTACAAAGTCTAAATGATTGTCATGTTTTTCTTCCTCCCTCTGTGTCACCTGGTTTAAACTTCAAGGTGTGTTCTTTGAAAACCGCTGTTTCCAGTGACTCATTTTGAAATCACTGATTTCATCTTCCTGGTTCTCTGCAAAGCCAGGAAAGGAGATCAACACCACATTGTTTTCACCTTCAAACACATTTACCCTGTAACCGGAAGAATCCAGAACTGTTATTGTTAATTCGTTGAATAATATGTTCTTGTTTCATCTTTCACAAGAACAGAAATCCATTGTGAAAACAAGGTGCCCTGCTTGCCATCTGTTTAATCCACCAGCATTTTCAAAGAATTTTTGTAAAGGATTGCAAAGGATTCACCTATTCAATCAATGCACATTTATTGAACACCTACCTTGTACCAGAAATTGTTCTACATTCTGGGAAGGCGGTGGTTAGACAGACTAGATCTTTTCTCCTTGGTGGTTGTACGCTCATGATAAGCATATAGATAAAAATGATCTTTCCAGACACAGAAAATATCTATGAAGAGGGTGGTGTGCCACAGAGTGACTGAGTGAAAGGTTTCTGTAGATTTAGATAGACTTACTAAGGAGGCAACATTTGACCTGAGAGCAGAATACCCATAAGGAGACAGTGATGACACGATTTGGAGGAAGAGTGTTTCCAGGTGGAAAGAAGAGCCTTCAGAGGAGAACAAAACTTGAGAGTTTGAGGAATAGAAAGGAGGCAGAAGCAGCTGCAGAGTGGTTAGAAAAGAGAAAATAGTAGATGAGATCAGCATGTTAACAGGCTCCAGGGCCCATGATAGAAAACTTAAGATCTCACTCCAAGTGCAGTGAAAAGACATCTAGAGATTTTGAGGTTGCTGTTTGGAGAATTGATTTAAGGCTGGCAGAAATGGGGCAGAAAGACCTGTTAGGTCAACTGCAATAGACCTAACAGGTCTTTCAGTATAGATGAGAAGTACTGATGCTTGAACTGGATGATTCAAGGAAGATGGGAAGAAGTAAAAGTTTCTTGGAATAGAACTGCCAGAATTTGCTGATAGATTGCATGAAGGAAATGTGAAAACCTCCAGAATTTTGCCTAAACAAATGGATTGATACTGAAGACATTTTCTGAACTGGGGGAAAATAGGAGAGGCACAGAATTGGGAGAGAAGTAGGAAACCCAGGGTACAGTGCTGGACATGTTAACTTTGAGATTCCTTAGTCATCTAAGGTCTTCCCTGGTGGTGCTAGTGGTAAAGTATATTCCTGCCAATGCAGGACACACGAGAGATGCAGGTTCAATCCCTGGGCTATGAAGATCCCCTGTAGTAGAAAATGGCAAAGTGTTCCAGTATTCTTGCATGGAAAATTCCATTGACAGAGGAATCTGGCAGGCTCCAGTCCATTTGTCAAGTAGTAGCTGAGTATACAAGAGGTCAGAGGAGGGGGCCATAGCTGGAGATATAAAGTGTCTCATAAGGCCCCTGAGAGCTGAACCCTTTGCAATATAGTCATTTCCAAGGCTCCAGGTACAATTGATTTGCTCTGAAAAAGTGATTCTCTATGGAAATTCTAGTTTCAGTCTGATTTCCCACTCACTGAGGTCTTTCTGGTCTCTGTTCCTTTGTCAACAATCTCTTCTTGTTCAAAAACAGAATAATACCCACCTAAACCAAACTAAATGAAATTGCAAATCTTCTTTGGTAAAGCCATAATTTCCATTCCAAGACAATCTACAAGACTTTTGTAGGATTCTTAGGAAGGATGACTTTTGACCACCAGTCTGATCCTTGGACACTGTCTTCTCATTTCTTGTAGTGTCTAGATTTCAACCAATTGCCAACTGATCAATTATCGGCTATTTAATGGCTTACTCATCTCCAGATATATTTGCTTTTTACCTGGGAGATTGAAAGAATGAAAGATCTTGAAGAACAAGCAATAACTCTCAAGTGGTAGGAATTCAAGCAGGATTTCTCCAGTCTTAATACATGGGTTGTTTCCTTTCCTAAGGCCTGTTCCATCCATTTATTGTCTCATATTTTCCATCTTAAAATTTTCTTTCTCCATGAAATTCTGACACATGTTATGACATGGATGAACTTTGAAACTGGTGCACTGGGATGGCCCAGAGGGAGGGTATGGGGAGGGAGGAGGGAGGAGGGTTCAGGATGGGGAGCACGGGTATACCTGTGGCGGATTCATTTCGATGTTGGGCAAAACTAATACAATATTGTAAAGTTTAAAAATAAAATAAAATTTAAAAAAGAAAAAAAATAACAAAACAAAAAAAAAAGAAAAGAAACTATCATGCTAAGCAAAGTAAGCCAGTCACAAAAAGACAAATATTGTATAGTTCTACTTACATGAAATATCTAGAATGCCAAATTCATAGAAACAGAAAGTAGAATGGTGGTTTCCAGGGGCTGAGAGAGGGGGAAATGAGTTTCTGTTTAATTGGTACAGTTTCAGTTTTGCAAGATGAAAAAGTTCTGGAGATTCGTTGCACCCTGTGAATATACTCAACATTACTGAATTGTACACTTAAAAATGTTTACAATGGTAAATTTTATACTGTATGTATTTTACAATTAAGAATTTTAAGAAATTTAAGCTAGTGGTAAGAAAATAAAAAAATATATAAAGCATGAAAATGATTCAATTTGTTGTCACTTTGAAGCTGGAGAAGACCACCTAATGAGGAATTCAGGTAGCCTCTACTGGAAGGACTCAGCCAGAAAATAGAAACCTAAGTCCTATAACCATAAGGAACTGAATTCTGCCAACAGCTTGAAAGAACTTGAAATTGGATTCTTCCCCAAATCCTCTTTATAAGAGCCAGCCTTGTTGACACTTTGTTGTTTTTTGTTTTTTTTTTTTTGAGACCCCCAAACAGAGGATCCATTGAGTCACGCCAGACTTCTCAAATACAAATCTGGGAGAAAGTGAATGACTGGTTTAAATGCCCCCCAAAATTACTTTTTTAACCTCAAGCTCCCACTTCCATAAGATCCCACTCTGTCTCCTTTCCTTTACAGCCATACAATTAGACATTCAATGTCTACTTGACTTTTCCACTGACTCTACTTTCCTGCAAAATGCCAGTGACTTCCCTTGGTTCCAAGTTTCAGTGGACATTCCAAAGTTTTCTCTCTTGACTTTTGTGGGTTTTGATGCACTTACTTTCTCTTTAATGAAACCATTTCCTCCTATGGATTCTATAACCCTGTCCTTGCCTGGTTTCCCTGTTTTTGCTTCTTTCCAATCTCCTGTGTAGAATTTACTGTCTCTAATTAAATCTTACATTTATTGCCTCCTGGGGTTCTATTTTTACCCTAGCTTTTCTACTCTGTGTACTCTCCTTGAGAATATCACCTCTTTCTTATGCATGTATCATTGACTCCAAACATATTTCTCTGGCCTGTGCATGTATGCTAGGTGTTTTGAGTTGTGTCTGACTTTTTGAGACCCTATGGACTGTAGCCCACCAGGCTCCTCCATTCATGGGATTCTCCAGGCAAGAATACTGAAGTGGGTTTCCAGGCCCTCCTCCAGAGAATCTTCCCAACCTGGGGATCAAACCCACATCTCATTATCTCCTGCATTGCAGGCAGGTTCTTTTCTGATAGTGCCACCTGGGAAGCCCATTTCTCCAGCTTGTACCTCTTGGTTAAACTTGAGATCCCTAATCCAACTGCTTATGGAACAGCTAGTCTTTAAAACCCAAAAAGTCTTCACATTCATTACGTCCACTCATTCTTTCATTACCAAATCAGTGCCTTTTTCTTACAGTTGCCATCTAGATAAATATCACCCAAAGTAGAATAGGATAGACGTTGTCTATACTTTCTTTCCTCCCTTGCCAACAGGGCCCCAGTCCAAACACTCACCCGGTCCTAGTAGATTCTACCTCCTAAATATCTCTTGAATCTGCCCCACCACACAACTTTCTCTATACCTACTCTCAGTCCTTAGTTCTTTCTTTGACCTCCTCATATTTAATTATAGCAATAGCTTCCTAATTGCTTTCCTATCCTAACTGATCATCCTTTTATCAGTTCATCCCCATACAAGTCATTCTCCACCCCAGAATGACTTCTTAAAAGGCAAAGCTGATATTGTTTCCCTTGATTACACTCCTTTAACAACTCTTCATTTTTCTTGATAAAGTCCAAATTCTTTTTCTTAGTGTGCAACACCCTACAAGATCTTGCAATTGCTTAACTCAACTCCCCAACTCATCCTCTCTTCTATGTACCTTCCATTTGGATCATACTAAATTATTACAAGTTGAGTAATATGTCAAGATGTTTCTCATCTCTAGTCCTTTTGGACATGTTGTTCCTTGTGTCCACAATTTTGCAACTCATTCTTCAAATATTGGCTCACTTCCAACCTTCTTGAAAACCTGTTTTAATGACACACTTGCATTGAGGTGTCTTCCTTTTATCCATCTATATCACACCCTGTGTAAATCAGTAGAACTATGTTTTCCACAGGTCTACTGAGAGTGGTCATTGGCCTTCTCTGGATCCACCATGAGAAGGCACACTCCTTGAGGATGGAGGATGAGTCTTACTAGCCTTGTACTCCTAGTGTCTACCACAGCTTCTAGCGCCAACCAGTACAAGTATATCTTAATATACAGATGTATACAGGAATGAATTGTCCTTTGCTCATTACTCATTAAGAGCTGACCATATTCAAAAAATGATACCAACACGAAAATATTATTTTTGCCAGCCTGGTAATAGTAATAATAGCCAACATTTACTACATGCAGGGTACTATGCCACTTTACCTTTGTGATTTTATTTGCACTGAGAACATCTTTAAGAGTTGTACATAGTACAGTTATCCCATATTTAGGTGAGGGAATGGAGGCATAGGGAAGTCAAGAGATGTGCTCAAAATATATGAAATCAGGATTCAAAACCAGGCCTTTCTGACCTGACTACACTAAACTGCCACCGTATAATGAACTATATAGATAACCTAGATTTTGAAAGACTCATTCCCATTGTCAGACAATGTTCAGTTCAGTCACTCAGTCATGTCCAACTCTTTGCAACCCCATGAACCACAGTACGCCAGGCCTCCCTGTCCATCACCAACTCCCAGAGTCCACCCAAACCCATGCCCATTGAGTTGGTGATGCCATCCAACCATCTCATCCTCTGTCATCCCCTTCGCCTCTTGCCCTCAATCTTTCCCAGCATCAGGATCTTTTCAAACAAGGCAGCTCTTCGCATCAGGTGGCCAAAATATAGGAGTTTCAGCTTTAACATCATTCCTACTAATGAACACACAGGACTGATTTCCTTTAAGATGCACTGGTTGGATCTCCTTGTAGTCCAAGGGACTCTCAAGAGTCTTCTCCAACACCAGTGTTCGAAAGCATCAATTCTTTGGTGCTCAGCTTGCTTTATAGTTCAACTCTCACATCTGTAAATGACCACTGGAAAAACCATAGCCTTGACTAGATAGACCTTTGTTGGCAAAGTAATGTCTCTGCTTTTGAATATGCTGTCTAGGTTGGTCATAACTTTCCTTCCAAGGAGTAAGCATCTTTTAATTTCATGGCGCAATCACCATCTGCAGTGATTTTGGAGCCCAGAAAAATAGAGTCAGCCACTGTTTCCACTGTTTCCCCATCTATTTGCCATGAAGTGATGGGACCAGATGCCATGATCTTCATTTTCTGAATGTTGAGCTTTAAGCCAACTTTTTCACTCTCCTCTTTCACTGTCATCAGGAGGCTCTTTAGTCCTTCTTCCCTTTCTGCCATAAGGGTGGTGTCATCTGTATATCTGAGGTTATTGATATTTCTCCCAGCAATCTTGATTTCAGCTTGTCCTTCCTCCAGCCCAGCATTTCTCATGATGTACTCTGCATAGAAGTTAAGTAAGCAGGGTGACAATATACAGCCTTGACGTACTCCTTTTCCTATTTGGAACCAGTCTGTTGTTCCATGTCCAGTTCTAACTGTTGCTTCCTGACCTGCATACAGGTTTCTCAAGAGGCAGGTCAGGTGGTCTGGTATTCCCATCTCTTGAAGAATTTTCCACAGTTTATGGTGATCCACACAGTCAAAGGCTTTGGCATAGTCAATAAAGCAGAAATAGATACCAAATCCAAATTCTAGTTCAGAAAATTCAGTCATGCTATCTGTATACAGTGAATATATGAAAACAAAGCCATAATAAAAAATGAAGTCAATATTTTTTTTCTTTTTTTCCCCAACCAAATTTGATGCGCATACCTGGTCATGTAAGCAAATAGCTAACCTCACAGCTCTTCTAACACGTGTGTTTTCAAATAGCTCATCAGAAAGCAAGTTGCAGATTGACTAGATGTATTGTGAAAAGTAGTTCTTTCTTTTAACCACATTTGGGTTTATAAAAGCTTGCAGCAGAAGGTAACAAAGCTCCTGCTACATGGAAGGGGTATGGTGAATTTGTCAGATCCTCTACCAAGCTCCATCTGTCCTCAGCATAGTGTGCAGGTGAAAGAAGGGCCGTGGGAGAGATGCTGAAGACCGATGAGGATTTAAGTCTCTGAGATAATGCAAACTTTGTTACTTCACTTTGATTTATCTTACTTATTAGACTTGTAGACTTTATTTGGAAAACAAACGTTTTACATTAAATAAAGTTTGAAAAACATTTAGATTATGAAAGTAAATTTTCTTCGACTCTGTGTTAGTGGATTTCCCCAGGAAATTTTCCTTTGGGAGAATTTCCTTTTGGATGATGTTTGCACATCTTCTACTTGAAACAAATCTTCCTCCTTTTGGTCAACAGATTCTCCTCTACCTTTGTTGAAGAGTGTAAGCCTAAAATATAAAATATTCTCAGTTTCTCTGTCATGTCCAACCCTTTGTGACCTCGTGAACTGTAACCCACGAGGCTCCTCTTCCATGGGATTCTCCAGGCAAGAATACTGGAGTGGGTTGCCACACTCTTCTCCAAGGGATCTTCCCAACCCAGAGATCGAGCCCAGGTATCCCACATTGCAGGCAGATTCTTTACTGTCTGAGCCACCTATGGTATTCTCTTAAAAGAAGCCTAAAACAACACAGCATATATCTATGGTTTTTTCCCCTATGAAGACCCATTGACAAGATTTCAAAATTCTCATGTGACCAACCAATCAATGTAGGATATAGTTGGTTAAGAGCCCAAAAACTTCCAGAATGATGCTTATTCATCTTCTCCACCATACATGTGCTACTCCATGCTTGAGAGTTGAAATTATAATCATTTATTTTCCTTTGAGATTCTCCCCTGTAATTCCCAGTGGACCAGGGATGGCTAGGAGGTAGTCTTAAACCTTGCTTTTGTTTTATTTATAGTAGGATGCAAAACTGAATAGGACACATTCCATGGTAGATTTTTAGTACTGAAGGGAAGACAGACCAGGGAAACTGTGATTACAGTATAGGTGTTTGTACAGCAGTAGATAACATTTCTGCAATATACTAATTTCCTTTTTCATTCTTCCTTGTGTGAAACTCTTCTCTACAAAACCAGATGCATTGTTACTTCTGGGACGATCTTTTTTGTTGTTGTTATAGCTGAATACAAAGAAAGAGTTACTGTTCAGCTTTTGATTTGTAAGAGAGGATCTTGAAGCCCATGGCAAGATTGTAGTGACATAAGCCAGAGCTTGCTAAAAAATAAAGGTATCTCTAAAGTTCAGTAACTTGACCTTTCCATACCAGGAGCAAAAAAAAAAAAAAAAAAGGAAAGTGTTAAACATATAACTTTATTATAAGCTCTAAATAGAGATAAATTTAAGCTTATAACTAGAGGGAAATTACCATCCACCTAAGGAGTAGGAAGGGGAAAGAAAGAACTCCTGACTTGAGAAACAGAGGTCAGATAAGGAGATTTGAAGGAGGTCAGAGCCCACAGAAAATACTCCTTATTGTCATATATGGGAGTTTTCAAAGAAGACTTTCTGTGTATCAGAGATGCTGGTGTTTTTCACACTTAGTTTCTCTTTTTTAGTTAGAGATTGTGCTATGAGGACACATGTTTTGAGAGAAAGTATTTCTTGAGAGGTCTTAATGAGAAAGTAAATTTTACCAACCTGTGGTTCAGCTAAAAGTGCTTGATTAACATTTTTCTCAACTAAAAAAGAAATTAAGGAGGTCAGGGCACAGAGAGCATGGTCGTGGGTCCCTGAGTCTATCCCCAGAACAGGGAAATGGGAGGGGTTTTTGGTAAGAGAGTTTGCCACAAAAACCCCAGACAGATTGAGGGAGAAATTTAGAGCATCCCTGCTAGTGCTGTGTTCTCCCAGGCTGTCCAAACTGACCTTGAAGCAGCAAAGACTGGAGGAGGTGTCTGCAGAGAAGGGACTGGTGTGGTGCACTCGACTCTGCCTTGGTACTTACCAGATGTGGAAGGAACCCCGAAGCTCCTGGATGCCTCCTGGGATGTGAACCATGCATGCTGGCTGTGAACTGACTAGAGGCAAAGGCAGGCCAAACAGGATACGAGATGGAGTCCCTGGGAATCTGAAGCACCACATGGTCACCGATTGGCAGGAGGTAACAGCTGAGCTCTTCAGGAGGGATCACCATGCATCACTCACCTTGGGATAACAGACTCTGAGTTCCAACAGTCAGATGCTCAGTAGCAGCTTTAATGTACACAGAGGCTGCCTCCCAAATACTAGGTGAGATGAGCTTAACAGAGAATCAGAAGGAAGCAGAAAGGACAACACAGAAACCATTCACCTCTTCCTGGATAGACTGGTCCATGCAAACATTCTCCCACTCACACACCAACTCCCTTGAGACGGGGGTTAGAACATTTGCATTGTCTGATTATGCAAAAGGAACAGAATTACTTCAGGAGCAAGTTTAAAGATTTCCAACATTCCAGAAATGAGAAGTCCAGGGCAAGATAAAGTCAGTTATCATAGAATTGAAAAGTGTTTGCTTTGGCCCACAATCTGAGTTGTGGGTCATCACTCTTGACCTCTCTGCACTATGATTGATTATGCATCATGGCCTGGGAATCTAGGAGGTCAGAGTTTTTTTCAGACTGTGGAATTAGAAAACGCTTCCCAGAAGAATAACATCTAAAGGAGAATTTTGAAGGGCAATCAAGAATGACCCAGCTATGAGGAAGCAGAAGTGTATTTCAGGAAATGCAAAAAACACGAGTCAGGGTACTTTGGTCAAACTAAGTACAGCTTGCTCAAGGAAATCAAAGTTGTGTGAACTCAGGAGCAAAGGAAGTCAGCTGGAACAAGTGGACTGCAAGGCTGCTCTGCCAATGGTTGTGGAGATTGTACCTGCAAGGGACTTGGAGAGGTTGAGGGTTGAAACACTGCATGTCCTTTACTTTCCAAGGGTTTCTGTGTACCCCACAGCAAAAGGCATGCTTCCTGAGATGCAACCACCCTTCAGAGGGTGTTCACACAAACACTTGCTTCTCTTTGTAAGCTTACATCACCAGGCTTTCTATGCCTGCAGTGGGTACCTCCTCAGTTTTGCACAAAAGCATCACGTAAATGAACAGAAATCCTTGAAATATGGTCAGATTACAGAAGACCATGCAAGCTACTTTAAAGGATTTAGACTCGAAGGATGATCAGCCACTGAGAGTTTCTGGACAGTGGTGTGATATGACCAAACAAATTATTCCATAGCAGCTGTATTCACGGTAGATTGGAGCCAAGAGACTCAGGAAGTTACTGTAGTTGTCCAGGCATGAAGCGAAAAGGGAGATTTGATGGTATCCATGGAAACAGAAAGGGAAAGATAGGGAAATTATTTTGAAGGCAGAAACAACAGGACTTGATTACTGATTGGACATGAGTGTATGAGAGAGGCGGCAATAAAAAAGGACTCAGGGGTTTTGAGCTTGGAAGCTATGAGAATAAATCTGAAATGGAGATGCTAATCAAGAGGGCTGCTTTGAGAGGGAAGACAGAGAGTTTGGGTGAAGGAGAGTTGAATTTCACATCATGACAGAATGTGTAAGTGGAAATGCTCTCCACAGATTTGAAAGGGCAAGACTAGAGTAACATTCTTCCTTTTCTGTTCCCCTTCTTTCTTGCCTTCTCCTCCTCCTCCTTCTCCTTCTTCCTCCTTTTTTGTTCACTCTCCATGATTTTGAGTGCATCTGAGGCTCTTTTTCTGAAGACTTTTGGGAATACATTTAGCACTTTCCTTGGGTTTCCCTGGTGGCTCAGATGGTAAAGCGCCTGCCTGCAATGTGGGAGATCTGGGTTCAATCCCTGGGTCTGGAAGATCCCCTGGAGAAGGAAATGACAACGCACTCCAGTACTCTTGCCTGGAGAATCCCATGGATGGAGGAGCCTGGTGGGCTACAGTCCACGGGGTTGCAAAGAGTAGAACACGACTGAGCGATTTCACTTTACACACTTTGAGTAAACCGTGAAAAAGCTTGTCGCCCTTATCATTGTTAACTTTGTCTTCAAGTTAACATGAAGTGTTATTCAACACATATTTGTGTTTGTCACTTTTATAGACAGAGTTCACCATAACAAACTCCATGCCCTTGAGACAATTTTGCGCTATGACAGACAATATTTTATAGGATCAATGCATAGATAACACACAGAATAGAGTAGTGATCATTGAACAATACCTCCCTGAGATTAAAAGTAGTATTCATGCCCTACAGGAGGAAATAAGGGAAGCAGAAGGGCACTGGGCTAGACAAGACCAGGTAGGAAACTGGTGGGGAGGTAAAAGAGAAAACTGGCTAGAATTTCTTTTCTGGATAAGGCTAACATAAGTCATCATCTCCTTAGGAAAGAAGCATTGATTTAGGATGCTGCTTGGATGATAGTTGTAATTTTCATTCACCCAGGACTTAACACTTTGTACCCATTAACTCCTCGTCTCCATGGATTCCAGGACTTGTGCAAGACAGCAGTTCCAAAAAAAGCTGGGCTCGAACAAAACAAATTTCCAGCCCAGCAGGTTGAACCACTTTAATGATGATGAGAAAGACCACAGTATTTCATGAGGAAATTCAACTACTTTCTGAAAAAAAAAAAAAATCAGAACATAAGAACCCAAAAACATTGTTGTTGATGGCAGCTGCTCTGGAAAGCTCTCCTTCTCTACCTTTTAGAAACTAAGGCCCTTCTGCACGAACGGTCCCAGGAGGCGGCTGCTCATCTCTGCCCACTGGACCAGTACATCCCCTGACTCAGGCATCTGTTTGCTGCTGCTGCTGTCCATTGCATGAGCAGAGTGTGGCAAAGTAGCCTGCCATATTGTCTGTCTTAGAGAGGAGGATCAACTTTAAGCAAAAGGAAAGAGGAAGAAATAGCATGCTTTCTCCCTTGCTTTTTCACTTTATTAGTTTCCATTACAGTCTAACACCATGAACCAAAGTCTGGGCTTGGAGTCAGGTGACTCAGTCCATGTTTTTGGCCCACTAATGGGCAGGTCATTTAAGCTTTGTGCCAGTGTTTCGTCTGCTATCAAAGAGATTTAGTAAAGTCATGGATGGTTGTTGAGGAAATTAAGAAGCTCAGTCAAGATGGTACCTTACAGGCAGAGGCACACTTCACCATCAAAGGCTGTTGGTACTAGTGGAGTCCACATTCCCAGCTTTAGAGAACTCTGGATTAATTTAAGTTTCTCTGTAAAATGTAACCATTTGCCTCTAACTTACATAACATGTTTTCTTCAAATTTCCCTTAAATTTTTCACTCTACCAAAGAGAGGAACTTTTTTAAAAAGCATCTTTATCTTTTGCAGCAAGTTCAATATGTGAAAGCTTGATTTCTTTGCTACCCACAGTTTCCTCTGGGGCCTTAGCCTTACCATCATTCTATGACTCACGGCTTTACTTTTCATAAATAGATGCTAAATACTGTCCCTGGTTCTATTGGAAATGGCAGATAAAAATACTCAAAGAAAAAAGCTCAACGAATGCAGTTAGATTTGAACTATGCCATGGATTCCGCCCTCTCTCCTCTTTTCTCTCCTTCTCTTGGGTTTTCTACTCATCAGCCTGTCATAATCAGTGGCTGTCAAATCCTGTCAGATAAGTCTGCTCTCGTTATCTCTCATTCCCCTGAATGCATAGCCCCTTTAATTAAAATGGGGGTAGGGGGGCATCTCTAGTTCTCTTCTTTCTCTCCCTGTTAGTCTTCATTTGTCCGTTCTCTCCTGCGCTGTATCTCTCTCCTCTCCTTTTCATTTTTTCTTCCTTCCTTATGCCTAGGCCAAGCAGGTATCAGCATTGGCCCCAGAAACATTACTTCCTCCTGCCAGAGGTTTAGTGGACTTATCACCTTATTTTCAATGTTTTAATTTTAGTTTTATTAATTTTTAAAATTCTATCTTTGGAGGATAATTACAATATAGTGTTGATTTCCACCACACATCAACACGAATCAGCCATAGGGATATATATGTCTCCTCCCTCTTGAACCTCCCTCCCACCTCCCACCCCATCCCACCCCTCTAGGTTGTCACAGAGCATCCACTTTGGGTTCTCTGCATCATACAACAAATTTCCCCTGGCTATCTGTTCAACATATGGTAATGTGTGTGTTTCAATCATCTTTATGGATTACAAAGATCCCTGGGAATCCTCAGGTGTTCAGAACCAAGGAAAATAAAAATACCCAGCATCATTCTAAGGCCAGTTTGAGAGCAGAAACTAGAGGCAGTGAGGACCACTACATTCCAGTTAAGATGGCAGCCTAAAGATAGCAGTGCAAAAGGGATAGAGAGCTGCAGTGGGCTCTCTGCACTGCAGACAGCGATCACGTTAGATCGCTGGATAGAGATCACATTCTTTCAGGACAGTTTCTCCATTGGACTCATTTTTCTGCACATCTCGTTAGCAAAGGCACTGACTTCCTCAGTTTTGAAGTAGCTTTTCAAGGATGTCTGTATAGAAAGCAGCCTTGGAAGATAGAGCATTTTCCTCTGGAGCAAAGGGCAGGCTTCCTCACTGATCACTGTAATGGATTTGAGTTCCCCAAGCTGAGGGTAGCTCTCCTGTCATGAAACACTCTGCATGTGCAGCTGTCATCTAGACCTCTTTGTATTACCCTGTGAGAACCAGGACTCAAGGAACTGCCACAAGAAAATCCTGATACTCTACTTCTGTGTCACTGAGTAATAAAGTCTTTTGCCTCTGGCCCAGAAGTCTTGTGTCTTCTGCCTATATCTATGACACTGTGTGCTAAGATGCTTCAGTCATGTCCGACTCTCTGCAACCCCATGGACTATAGCCCACCAGGCTCCTCTGTCCATGGAATTCTCCAGGCAAGAATACTAGAGTGGGTTGCCATGCCCTTCTCCAGGAGATCTTCCCATCCCAGGGATTGAACTGTAGCAGACTAATGTATTAAATTACAGGTAGAGTAAAACCTTAACCCTTTTGAGCTCTTAATAATTTCCAGACATTATAATATTTTAGACTGACAGTAAGAATAGAAAACAAGTAAAAATTTAGATGTCAACTTTTTCTCTATTAATATCTTGAAATAAATATACCTCACCCCCTTTGACTCCCACTTCCATCTAGTCTAATGTACCTTCTTAACCTTAATATTGATGGGCTCTAATGGACCATTTATTCAGTAGAGTGGATTTCTAAAAGCCATTTCCAGATTAAAGTTTTTGTGCCAGGATTACATTTGTTTTCATTAATAGAGGAGTCGAGCAGCAGATTAGAGTTGACTTTGCAATCACTTAATCAGCAAATGCAACCTGAGTACCATCTTACTACTGTGTTAAGAGTTGCATAAAGCAGCCTCTGTTCTCAAAGCATGTTAACTTTCTTTACTCCAATAAAGAAACACTTCCCCATAAAAAGAACCCAAATGGTTAAGCCACTTATTCAGGCAGTAACCAGGAGAAGCATTTTTATAAGAGGGCTTTAAAAGTATTCTCCCTTGTCTATTCTGCTCCAAACAGAAAAGCAACTTGAAGACAGGCTACATACCCTACTGATGCTGAAGAAACTCTGACCTTCAGGGAACTCAGACTAAAGAGTCCAGATCTATCAAGCCAATATTTTTCTGGTACTACTGATTTATAGTAATCATAAAATCAAACATTGCTCTATGTCATTTCCAGTTAATTCAATCCATAATGATAATTATTTGTTGGGAGGAAAGAAAGCAGTGAGTCACTGTAAGACTTTAGGATCTGGGAAAGGAGTCATGTGAATACACACACACAAATACACACACACAAATATACACACACACAATTTTCACACCAGCTTGAATCATGCCATTTTCTAACCAATAGTGTTCAAATGATAAAGGTGTTTTACAGTTCAATTAAAAACTTACATTCTATCCATAAGGAACACCTGTGTGGTTGCCCATGTGGAGTGGGAAGGGAAGGGATGGATTGGGAGTCTGGGGCTAGTCGATGCAAACTGTTATATAGAGAATGGATAAACAAAAAAGTCCTACTGTTTAGCAGAGAACTATATTTAATATCTAGTGACAAACCATCATGGAAAAGAATATGAAAAAGTCTCTGTGATCCCCAGTTCAGTCTAGAATTTTACCTCCTAACCAACACAGTACTGACCACTGAGGTTTCTGCCGCTGTCTTGAGAGAAAGAAAGTAGGAAGACTGGGTGCAGCTTGGTTACTGAAATCCCGCCAGGCTCTACAACCAGGGCACCCAGCAACTAGCCATTAAGGTAGTGAAGGGTTTATAAGGCTAGGAGAGTCTCAGGGCTTGCATCCTTTCTGCTGGAGAGGAGGAGCACCATAGCTGTTCTCCTTCCCATGACCTGCCCCACCAATCACAGTTTGTGGTTTTTAGTAACACTGTCTTTTTTCTTTGGACTGGTTTCGCTGTGGAAGAAGGCTGGAGACATTCAGCAGAAGTGCCATGGGCTGCACTGCTTGCTGTCTTGGCCCTAAGACAGGAATGAAGATGAGAACCCAAGTATCAGACTTAGGTTTTCATAACTGAATAGGCAAAAAAAATCGTTAAAGACCTCCACATATTTCATATTGATGGGGGAAGTAGTCTAAAATTAATGATACTTTTATAACAGTTAAGACTTTGGTTTGATCATTATAAAAGGTATTAGTTGGTCTACAAGTTGTTCTCTTTTCAATTAACAGCCAGTTATGTCTACAGCTACTCATAATGCCTCCACTAAATGAGAGGGCTGAAGAAAAAAAAGTGAAGCATAGGAGAGTGTTACATCATTTCCAGCACTGTACACTGATGGGAAAAAAAAAAAAAAAAAGGAAAATCTCCAGAAGTTCCAACACTACACAGACCTGGGCAGTAGTACTTTGGAAGCAGGGTCATTAAAGAAACACATGAGTGCATGAATGCATGCTCAGTCACTTCAGTCGTGTTCGACTGTGTGCAACGCTAGACTCTATGCAACACTATGGACTGTAACCCACCAGGCTCCTCTGTCCATGGGATTCTCCAGGCAAGAATACTGGAGTGGGTTGCCATTTCTTCTTCCAGGGGATCTTCCTGACACGGGGATCGAACCTGCAGTTCCTGTGTCTCCTGCACTGGCAGGCGGATTCTTTAACTGCTGAAATACAGCTGATAGAAACTCAAAGTGTGAATTCTGAGCAGTTGCAGAGAGCCTGAGAATTCTAAAGTAGAATAAGAGCTCTGATTCAAGAAGTAAATCATTCCAACACAGACCTGTGAGGAATAAGGAATAGTGTGGCATACAGAAGATAACAAAATCACATCCTAGAACAAGATGAAAATGGGGAGGGGAACTGGGCATAGATATTTCCCTTAGGCATTCCTGACCAAATCTTTACCAGTTCTCTAAGGAGTTAAGATGGGAAATCTTGTGATTGCTTGAATGTGTAAGATTTGGTAATTTGGTGTGTACCTATGTGTATGTATATTTTTGCTTGTTTACTTAGTAAGTGGGACCTAGTATATGTTGTTTAATTATCCTCATTTAATTCTTCTTGTCCTCATTACTAGACCCAGTGTGAAACTCCACAGAAAATATCATAATAAATAATTACCTGGAATGTCTGTGCCCAGTGGACAATCATAATCAGATTCTGGTGATTTGAGTGAGCAGACATTAGTAACAAGCCTTCCAGAATGTTGCTCCAGCAAGATTATTCCTATCTGGATATGCCATACCAACATACTGGCAGGGTACAGAGCTGCAGAAGAAGGGATCCAAGAGATTTTGTGTAATATAAAATTCTCCCCATAGAGGTGTGATTTGACAGAAATTGATGACCTGGTCACCCACAAGCCATCTCCTTCATCAGCCTGACATGTGCCTGAAATTCTTCACTCCTTTTGTTGAGGCAAGCATGATGTTAACATGTAGTTGAGGGGAAGGGGTGATTGACATGCTTTGCTTCTACTCAGGCACTGCTAAGGCCATTGTTTCAGATTAACTAGCAAGGGATCTCAAATACAGTGAGCATATTTTTACAAGTCTAAAGCTGGGTCAAGGGGTTACAAAAGTATAAGTGTAGTTGTGAACTTTAAATTTTTTGAAATCATAACCGTACTGTAAGGACTAAGCTATTAAGTCATCACAAGCATGGAATAGGGTCATTTTAATTGAGTAAGAGAAAGACATGGCAATAGGTCCAGGTGGAATGGAAGAGTGTGGGGCCATCAGTCCCAGAGAAGATCACAGCAGTCACAAGAGGAATGGGAAAATGGGAAAGGAACGGGAATCACCAGCTCTGAAAAGACGAAGTCACAGGGCAGCTCTGAGTGGCCCTAATGTTTCCACTTAGCCCTTGAAATTTTTGCTTTAGTCTTTAGGGAAAGAAGAAGTAAAAGTGGACAAAGATAAATATGGATAGAATGGGTGCTCAATTCATGGTTTCCTGAGTCCCTACGCTGGGCCAACCCCTGACTCTCCCCACGGGGCCAAGGACCAGGTGGTGGAATGCGTGTTCCCTTAATGACCCACCACTGAAAACGCCTCTTGCCCCACTTACACTGAGCTTCTGTTCTAAATATTCTCAAGGCTTATCTCAAGCAGAAATAGAGTTTCCTTCACACTTCTGAAAAAGGGCTGTACTTACTGATTAGTTATTTATTGCCATAAAGCTTAGCAATAATATGAAAACTTAAAGTACTAGGAAAGAAACAAAGCAGACACTCAATGGCAAGAAAGTTTTTTGCATTTAAAAGATCATCGTCTACCTGATATCCAGGCAGAATAGCACCAGCTCTTAATGCAGCTCTCAATTCCCTCTGCCAAAATAAGCTTCAAAAACGTCTTTAAGAAATAAATCTCCCAGCCCCCACACCTCAACAATATCATGAAAAAGCTAAATAGTTAAAATTAAAGCAATGAGGGATTCACTAAAACAAGTCATGGTAACTCCTTTACTGAGTAGGAAAGTGACTCACTTCAGATTTAGGGGAGGGTAGACCAACCCACTCCAGCGTTCTTGCCTGGAGAATCCCAGGGATGGAGGTGCCTAGTAGGCTGCTGTCTATGGGGTCGCACAGAGTCGGACACGACTGAAGCGACTTAACAGCAGCAGCAGCAGACCTCAGTCAGACTTTGCCTAGTCAGTGGAGGCTCTTCCTGCCTTGGTTGGAGAGCTCCACCTAGTGTATCTACCCCACTACACTGCTCACAAAGGCCCTTCTTGGTCAGCATCCCAAATACCCAAGGCTTTGAAAGCCCAGGGCCAACGCTAATATTTATAAGCATCAGGGGGACACATGTGTCCTGGACTGTAGGATAAAGAAAGAGGAAGGAAGGGCCAGCTCTGAAGATTAGAAAGAGGAGTATTTTGGAGTGTGGAGGGACAGTTTTAGATTTCTTCTTACCGCCCACACACCCGGTCTGACCCCCTCTGCACCAGCCCACTTTCTTGGCCTTACCTGCCACCAGTCCTTGGATCCAAGTCTGCATGAAACTGAATTCCTCCTCATCTCTTACATTGTTTTCCATGGCTTCATTCATTCCATTCCTACTCCCTCAGCCTCACCTCCAAGTCAAACCCTGTGCATCTTTCGATTACTAATTTTTTTTAACTTCAATGCAAGCTTTCTTTCCAGTCTCTATGATTCCTCATACCATACACAAAGAGAAATTATTTCTCAATTAAACTGCTTAGTGACATCTCTTGGAGGTTTTTTTATTTAATTCTTTGCTGGTTCACTAGGTATCGTGTGCTTTGGGGTAACTGCTCCTGGAGGGCAGTGGTGATGCAAGATATTCATTCATATCACATAGCACTCAGAGTGGGGCCTTAAACCAGATAGGCGCTTTCTTTTGATCTTACGCTTTCTTCTTCAGAACTTATTTCACTGTGCTTTGCATAATTCCTCATAAGAACTTATCTTTGTGAGAGAGTTCTGAATCCAGTTGTTAATCATGTACTCTCTTATCTTCACAACACAGTGGATGAGAGGATGGAGTGAGGATGGGCAAAAGTGGAAAAGAAGTACCTGCAAAGCTGAAGACTGAATAATTTTTTCTTTGCTTTAGGGGTTCCTCATGACCCAATAACCTAACAAGCTTAATTTTAATTACCCAGCCAATGCTACGTAAATTCTTGAATTCCTTGTTTTCATTAATATTTATAAACAGATTAATGTATATAGCCTTCTCTGAAGCATAGTAGCTAAGATCATAAATTTTAGAAAAATGTGTAAACTAAGCTCAATTTCCAGCTCTTATCAGTTGTATCCCATGTAACCCTGGACATATTTTTTGATACCATAGAACTTGTTCCCCATATGTAAAAGAAGATAACATTCACCTAATGGGATTTTTATGAGAATTAAATGAGTAATATACATAAATCACTTATTGCAGTGCATAAGAGTAAGTGTTGGTGGTGATGGTATTTATATTCACAAGGTCTAACAGGAACCTGGCCCCCAGGAAATACTCAACACACCATACACACATACACATCTAAGTAAATAGAACAGAGAATAGATTCATCCTATCCCAGACACTATGAACAAGTACCCCAGACACCTGACTAACCACTGCTGCTGCTGCTGCTAAGTCGCGTCAGTCGTGTCCGACTCTGTGCTACCCCATAGACAGTAGCCCACCAGGCTCCGCCGTCCCTGGGATTCTCCAGGCAAGAACACTGGAGTGGGTTGCCATTTCCTTCTCCAATGCATGAAAGTGAAAGTGAAGTCGCTCAGTCATGTCCAACTCTTAGCGACCCCATGGACTGCAGCCTACCAGGCTCCATCATCCATGGGATTTTCCATGCAAGAGTACTGGAGTGGGGTGCCATTACCTTCTCCACTAGATGATGCAAATCCACAAAGATCCACTCTTGGCCCTGTCTTCAGCATCCAGTACTTGTCCAAGCAGTTCATTTATTACAGTCTTCTCTTTCTGCTCTCGTTTCCTCTGAATCTCTGAACTCTTCTTCCAGTTTCTACTTCTGGCCCTTCTGTGCTGATGACCCAGTGGGACATGCCCCTGTGAGCTGACCCCCATGCTCTTTGACCCCTCTGAGAAGCATAGTCCGGGTCCACATACTCTCAAGTCCGTAAAGGTTGCTTCTGCTTCCCATCCTTCCAGGGAATCCCTTCTGACCTCATCAAGGGAGGGAAATGGGCCACCATTATCTGAATGAGTAACTAACAAAAGCAACAATATCTGTCATTTACTTGAAAGATGAATACACTCTCAATTTTTCAATTACATTTTGACCAGTTGCAGGAAAATAATGTATTCCACATTTTAACATTGTACATTAGCCTGTCTACTGTTCGAGATTAATGCTTACCATTGTTAATTTTTACAATAAACTATAAATACGTGTCCTGCAAATGTGATGTGCCAAAACCTCTTGCAATAGGATGATTATTGCACACATACGCAGGACCAAGAATGTGTGAACTTGACAAAGTTTGTCCTTGGTTTGTTTTAGCACCATTTCCTGGCAAACTGTGAGATGCACTGTTTTTCCTGTTATTTTGCTTTCAGGTAGTTGTCAATGAATATCCCTCAGGTGTGGATTGACATTGCCTTAAGGTGTTCTAAGTGCAAAGACGTGTAAGTCTTAAAATACAATACCTCCCAGTGGTATTTGCACTTTTATATGGAACTCTTGAGGCAAGTCCCAGGAGAAGGGCTCTCAGTGTAAGATTTCAGATGTCTTGAAAAAGGTTGGAAATTACATCGGTTCCTAAAATTACATCATTTGTGGGCTCGGTCACTCCATCATCCCGCTAACACTAGAGCCCAGACAGAACAGACAGTAAACAGTAAAAAGATAGTGATGAATATATAAAATATAGGACTCCCTTCTTTCATTTGATTTCTGAGGTTAGAACCAGAGCCATTGACTCACAGCTGCTCCAACAAGAGTTTTAGAACAATCAAGGCCAGCTGTGAAAAAGCCTCTCCTGATTTGGCTCCTGACAAACAGCAGCTTTTTTACAAAAAGTAACAGCTCCTTTCCCTCAGGTAAAACCTGAAATGGCTGTGCTCTCTGTGAAATCCAAATTGGCCAAAGATTTTGAAAGGATATCATTTTGATACTGAAACCACCAACATGGAGAGAAAGTAGAAATGTTCTTTTTAGCAGGCAGTATGAGTCATAAAGACTGAAGATAAAAGCTATAGAACTCAAACTACGTTATTTCCAGATGGCTGGCGTGTGTGCATGCTCAGTCACTTCGGTTGTGTCTGACTCTGCAACCCCATGGATTGTAGCCCACCAGGCTCCTCTATCCACGGGATTCTCCAGGCACAAATACTGGAGTGGGTTGCCGTGCTCTCCTCCAGCAGATCTTTCCCACCCAGGGATTGAACCCATATCTCTTGCATTGCAGGTGGGTTCTTTACTCACTGAGCCACCTGGGAAGCCCTCCAGATGGCTCAGGGCACCTACATTCAATGAACAACATAGTCCTAATCCTCTAATGTTGTATTCCTCCTATGCCCAGTTCAACAGCATAAAGCTCACCACTTCATTTTGCTAACAAATTGAAAAACAACAACAACAACAACATTTGGAGGAAACTGTGATGGAATCCCAAGGCAACCAGTAAAAAACACAACAGAACATTAAGTATGGATGTAATTTGGCCAACATGCCATAGACGAAGAGAGGGGATTGTGGGCGATGCAGCACGTGGCTGGGGTGGAGAGCCTCAAGGGGGACCAATGATGACCATGGCCAGGAAATAAAGGCCCTGTGTGTACAAGGATGGGGAAAGGAATTACACCCCAATCCTGTCAGCATATTAGGGAGCATGTGAGTATCAGAGTGAGCTTCAATGGAATGATTCCTACTACATTAATGCATCTTCAGTTCAGTTCAGTTCAGTTCAGTCGCCAGTCATGTCCGATTCTTTGTGACCCCATGAATCACAGCACGCCAGGCCTCCCTGTCCATCACCAACTCCCGGAGTTCACTCAGGTTCACGTCCATCGAGCCAGTGATGCCCAGCCATCTCATCCTCTGTCGTCCCCTTCTCCTCCTGCCCCCAATCCCTCCCAGCATCAGAGTCTTTTCCAATGAGTCAACTCTTCGCATGAGGTGGCCAAAGTACTGGAGTTTCAGCTTTAGCATCATTCCTTCCAAAGAAATCCCAGGGCTGATCTCCTTCAGAATGGACTGATTGGATCTCCTTTCAGTCCAAGGGACTCTCAAGAGTCTTCTCCAACACCACAGTTCAAAAGCATCAATTCTTCAGCGCTCAGCCTTCTTCACAGTCCAACTCTCACATCCATACATGACCACAGGAAAAACCATAGCCTTGACTAGATGGACCTTCGTTGGCAAAGTAATGTCTCTGCTTTTTAATATGCTATCTAGGTTGGTCTAGGCAAGGTCAAAGACTCTCACTAGATGAGAAATAAGCAGAGATTTCCAGTTTTATATTATAACCTCTGAATTGATGGAGTTTTTTCCCCTATTTAAGCCTTAACATAACTATATGTTAAGAGTTTCTTGCCCCACATATTTCAAGATTTACTTCTGGGAGAAAGAAATATGTTAACCCAAAAACAGTCTATGAAACTTATTGCCTGGTAAATGTATACAAAAAATTAATGCAGAGTTATTAAATAAGAGATCTGGAAGACATTTTATTCTGAAATCAATAGATTTAAATAAAACCATCATGGTAAAATATGTGAGATAACACAGAGAATGTCCATTGAAGTGTGCGGTAGGGAAGTAGAATTATCTCTGGCATCTTTTGCAAGCTACACACATCTACCCATACATAGTTTCTGATGGAATCTCAAGGGAAAACTTTTCCCTTCCCAGCTCAGAGAGGAAGACTGCTGTGGATGGACAGAAGTCATCAGGTGTGTTAACTGAGAAAAGGTTGGCAGTCATCAGCAAAAAGAGGAAAACCACTGAGTTGGATGGAACAAGAAGTGAATTTGGGTTCCCACACATACCAGATACTTGTTTAGGGCTATTAAGTAACTTCTCCCTGAATCCATTTCCTTGTCTTCAAAAAAGAGCATTGAGGGGTAGTCAAAGCTACTTTACTAGTTTAATGTAAACATTAAATAAGATAATATATGCAATAATGATATCAAAATAAATGTTAGTGGACTCTGAATTATATTGTGCCTTTCATGACTGTTTATGATATTTTATCAATAAATATGTCATATTCTACCCACTGTTTTCATTTTACCTGTTTTCATTTATATCAACTTCCCCCGGTTTGTACCAGAAGGATTTCCTGGATTGTACATTTTTAATCAATTTGTGAGAAAGGAAGTTCTCAAAGGAAAGACTCTCCTCTATATCCAATGAAATCACTGGCATAGTATTTAGAAAGTTAAGAAAAAATAACTTGTTTACAATTATTTGATTCAACATGGAAATTTCCTTAAGTTTGGATTTCTTTCTGTTGATTTCATTGGCATAAAGTCAAACTGCTGAATATAAAGATATGAATCTAGTGTTTATGGAACAAAGCTGTGAAATTCTATCAAGTAACCTACACTTTATTCTCATTGGTGTCATCAATTAATGTGAAGTTGGACAAATAATTTTCCCAGGTTACAAGTTAGTCCATCCAAAAGTCTACGAAATGCCACCTACCTGTCAAAGAAATAAATACTAGCATAATTCCATTGTAGAATATCACAAAACTAGATTTATATAAGTCTACACGCATAAGGATAAAGCCTTATTTACCTGTTCCTATTTATGTATCACTAATATTTCTGTCGGAGAAGGCAATGGCAACGCACTCCAGTAGTCTTGCCCGGAAAATCCCATGGATGGAGGAGCCTGGTAGGCTGCAGTCCATGGCGTTGCGAAGAGTCGGACACAACTGAGCAACTTCACTTTCACTTTTCACTTTCAGTCAACACGGGTGTATATACTGGGAACTCCATGAGATTCGCAGTTTGGTGGATCAGATAAGAAGATTATGCTGAGACCAACATGTTCCTTTCTTCACCTAATGGTTTATCCACTTAACTGAAGGTTACCATTTTCTTTGGGAATCCACAAGAGTTCTAGGTAAAACTGACAAAATAATTCATTTTCTTAGAATTTTGTGATGTAGTTAATATTCATCTTAGAACCTTCAACATTTAAGAAAAGAGTCATGTAGAAAGAAACTCCAAAGGCTATTTAAGAAGCAATGGGGAGGAATTTTCCTCTTTCTCCCCATCACACACCTCGATCCTCTGTCCATCTAAAATACTGAGAAATCGATACAGTTAAATGAATATGTGTGAATTTATCATTGTCTAAGAACTGTACCCAGGCTTTACAAGCTACATTCTGCACCTTCTAAGCTGTCATAAAATGTAGTTTCATTTAGCTGAGGTTGAGAATATTGGGCAGAGTCAAGGTGAACATCCTGTAAAGAGCTTTGGAAACACTCCAGGGAGAGAGCTGAAGCCATTAGTCACTGGAACAACAGATAAACTTGATTGTTCTGGAATTTGCTCCTAGACCTCCTTCCCCCACCTCCACTTTCATTTTGGCTGCTGTTGCTGCTGCTAAGATGTTTCAGTCGTGTCCGACTCTATGCAACCCCATAGACGGCAGCCCACCAGGTTCCCCAGTCCCTGGGATTCTCCAGGCAAGAACACTGGAGTGGGTTGCCATTTCCTTCTCCAATGCATGAAAGTGAAAAGTGAAAGTGAAGTCACTCAGTAAGGGTCCGACTCTTCATGACCCCATGGACTGCAGCCTACCAGGTTCCTCCATCCATGGGATTTTCCAGGCAAGAGTATTGGAGTGTGTTGCCATTGCCTTCTCCGTTCATTTTGGCAACCAGTATTAAATACTGGTTCTACTCTGTTCGTGAAATAATACTGAAGGGAACAGGAACTCAACATTTACCTCCATTTATCTCAAATCTAATCAAGAAAATATGACAAAATTTCTAACACTTTCCCTGAAAGATGTTTTAAAATGTAGCTATATAAAATACATGAAAGTATTTAAAAATCATATTAGTAATAAAAATTCATTCTTAGGCTCAGAAATTTTGCCTAAACAACATCCTTTGCCGGGAGCCAGCATATTGCATATTGAGTGCATATTGCATATTGCATATTGAGTGCAGCACTTTCCACAGCATCATCTTTCAGGATCTGGAATAGCTCAACTGGAATTCTATCACTGCCGGGAGCCAGTGTGAGGAACTCTGCCCATGACAAAGGTCATGAGGAAGGAGGCTCGGCATACGCAAAGGCGGGATCGAGCTTCAGGAGTCCCCCTGGAAATTCTCGAGCATCTAGCCCCAAAACCAGAGTCTGCCTACTTTCTGCTTTGTGCTTTCACCTACACCTCTGACTTTACGGGGGGCTGTCCCCCACTACCTCTCTCTGAAAAAAGAGTTAGCTTACAGTTCCAGTTAATAATTCCTGGGTGTGACAGTGTTTAACCTACAAACTCCTTTGGAAATCCTCTAGCCTGCCTGAATAGGTTTTTCCCGCCACATGTGATTGTTCAGAGCCTCCCAACTGTGAGAGGCAGGAGATGTTCTAAACTGTCTAAACACAGATTCTTTTGAGTAGTTAAAAGATTGATTAGAAATTGTATTGGTGAAGGGATTTTCACTTATTGGGCCAATGTTTGCTGCTAAGTTTCCATATCCCTTACCTGCTGTGTCCCTGGCAGTGTATTGATTAATATAATTTGTGTAAGTAGTAGCTTTAATGTTTGTAACCTGGGACCCTTGAGTTAATTCTTTTTCTTGTTATAGCCCACCACACCTTTGCTCTGTAGGAATGCAACTTTATCTAATGCTTTTGGAGGGTGGCTCCAACCAATCACCTTTAGAGAAAAATAAGTTTTCTGAAGAAAGGGTCTTAAAATGTTAACAGGCCTCGGGGCCAGAAGATGATGTAAATCACCTAAGCTTTTGCATATGATAAGTTTGCAGGAAGAAAGCCTGGCTTGCTGCCTGACTCTACCCCTTCCCCCATTATCCTCTATGCATAACTTAAGGTATAAAAACTACTTTGCAAAATAAACTGCGGGCCTAGTTCACCGAAACTTGGTCTCACCATGTCGTTCTTTCTCTTACCTTCTGGCTGAATTATTCAGCCTCTTTTCTCTACTGAATTTCCTCACTGAGCTATCCTTATTTCAGCCTCTTTTCTCCACTGAATTTCCTCACTGAGCTATCCTCATTCTATTACTCTTTATATCCTTAATTAACGTTTAATTAAGCAATTGTTTCCTGATCTTCGCCTACGCTGTCTCTCCTTCGAATACCCTGGATCAGTCGGGGCTGGTCCCCGGCAATCCTTCTCTGGAGTGCTGATAAAGCAGAATAAATACTCCTCAGAAATATTCAACTGCAAAAGGTCCTTTATGAAGCAACAATTTTACAAATGAAGAAATTAGGATTCAGAAAGTACAAATGATTTGCCCTGTCATAGACCTAGTTAAGAGAAGAGCAAGTTGTTTCTTCCACTTACTATCATTATTTTTTTAATCATTTATATATAATTCCTGAGTATCTATTGTATCCACAGTGCTGTCTAAGGGCTGTACAGCATATAAACCAAGACAAGTCATGATTCCTGCTCCCAAATATAATTAGACACTTGACACAGAAAAAAATGATAAGTACTATTTATCAAACATTCATTATGTGAGAGAAATTAGGCCAATGTCAGGATTACAGACATTATTTCTTTAAGTGTTATTTTCTTCAGGTCACATATGGGAAAACCAGGATACAAAATGGTCATGTAATTGTCTCAAGTCACACAATTCATCTGAAGCAGGGGTCATATTTGAACCAAGATCTGCCTGATTCCAAGACCTTAGCTCTGTACTACACCTCTGAAACTTAAAACTTATCCTCAGAGGTGATGGGAAATATTTGAATTAAATATAAAAGACATTTTTGAAAACAAGCTTTATTTACCCTGGAATAATTTACCAGAGAAACCTACAGAATTTCATCCTCTCAAGTGACTTAAAAGTAGGAGATTTGATTTAAAAGTGGGCCTATGTGATTGCTTAATAGGAAATGAAACCAAATGTCATCTCAGGCTGTCTTCTAGCCTCTGACTCTAGAGAAAAACAATGACAACCAAAAAATAAAAACATCTACAAACCATAGTGTCTTTCTCCTGTATTTTCCCTTGCGTTCACATGAACTAAAAAGGGGATATATTGTAAATAAAGTACCTGCAATGCCATGTCGTGGGAACAGATGCATGGACTATGAAACTTTGAGGTGGTCTCAAGGAGGTTTTGCAGAATTTTTCATAGTAAAGCCTGGTACTGAAGTTTGGGCAAAGAGGAGTGTTTGTGTGCAGTGATGAAGCCTGTGTGTGGGCAAGGCAAACACTGCAGATGGCTGGAAAAGATGCTAATGCTGGAAGGCCCACGTGATTGTTGGCATCCCGAAAGAGAGACAGATGTTTCCTCAAAAGAAGAATTTTAGAACAAGTGGCTTGCAGTCCTATTCAGGCTTGGTTCTTTAGCTGCCTCTCAGGGTCATATATACATTGGAACAACTATGTACCTCCCTCTGTATCCCAAGAAATAGACAGAGCAGATAGCTAGTAATCACAAGGACTTGAATAATAGTACCTTTCACCTGAAATACGTTTTTAAGTTTTCAAGATGTTTTCACGTTTTCTAACCCTTGCTTTAGAAACTTTGTCTTTGCTCACAGAGCGTGACCCTCTACAGTGCCCCCACACACTCTGTACCTTCTTTTCCTCATAAACCAGTCCTCTAGTATTCAGTTTGTAATACACTATCTCTTCTCTGCTAAGCTATATGCTCATTTCATGGCAGGGGATATGGCTGCCTTATTAAAACCCCAAGGGCCCAACGCAATGCCAGACACTTAGCAGGTGCTCAAAAGCATTTTTTCTCAGCACTCCTGAGAATATCTCTAAATATTCTCAGACATTCCAGAGAGGCAGAGTCTGGACTGGTTCTTTCATTAGGCTGCTTAAACAAAATCATTCATTCATTTATTCAACAAATAATTTTTAGTTCATACTACATGTCAGACTCTTCACTAAGTGATTGGGAGACTGGGACTCTACAACGAAAAGAAGAAAAGGGACAAAAACTTTGTACTCATGGAACTTGCATGAAAGCATAACTATATTTGAGACAGAAATTTTAAAATCCAGCAATTTGACCACAAAATCCTTAAGTTTGCAGATTACATATGTGGCAAAGGATTTCACAAATTTTCCATCTTGATCGGGTGGAGATATGTGTCCAGATAACCAGGGGAGTTTTAACTTGAGAAATAACTTAAACGGATAGAAATGTATTGTAATGAATATCAAACCCAGCCAGGGCCATGCTTCCGTGTGTACCATTAGAATATTCCCCAGTGGCTTTAGCACGAATACATGTGTCCTATTGTTTCTTGCCACATATTAGGGTTCTGAGTAATGGGCCCTAGGTTCTGATGGGAATAGAAACTTGTGAAATGCAGAGATATATGTCCAGAGAAGGAAGGTGAAACTAACATGTACCAAGCTATTTGCAGGTGCTAAATTACGATGGACGTTTTCACATACTACATCATCTCATTTAATCTGGACAATAAACAAACAAGAAATCAATCATATGGGCTCCCTTTTATTTCCTATATAATGAGGAAATAGGGTCAGAAGCAGAGCTGTGTCTTTACATATCAGTAGAGAGATTATAGCTTTTGCAGTGACCAGAGCTCCTAAATCACTTATTAACTTCCCAACTAACAAATTTATGAACTTGCTTAAAGAGTGAATAAATGAATGGTCTCTCCAGATACTAAGAAATTTGTTGTTCATGATCCTGTGCCAAAAAAAGAAATTGGAAACCATCAGACTAGAGAGAATGGCCATCTACTTTCTATTCAGCTGGGCAAGATGCTGTAGAAAATATGGAAACTGACTACAGCTGATGCTATTTAAAGAAATCCTGACTTTTCAGATTCTCCGCTCCCTTTCTTAATGGCAATTTTTTTCCCCTGTCCTTTAGGTCACAAGCTTTTCTCCAGCTGAAAACACAGCTGTCTCACAGAAACACTGCATAAGAAAATTAATAACAAGATGACCCAGAGGAATCAGGGAAGTTGTGATAAGACTGCTTGATGCTTTTCCTTTATTCAACTGGGAACTTCCTCTGGGCTTCACTTGCTGAGTGCTAAGAGACCAGGGGAGAACTCTAGGCATATGGAAGGGGGGGTGGGGGTGGGTGGAGAGAAGCAAAGAAAAGAGAGAGCAAAGGGAATTTTACAAAGGAGAAATGTCTCCAGCTGGGGCTGGTCCAAGGAAAAATCAAGGTCAGCAGAGGGGCTTTAACACAATCCTCTGCACCTCTCTCTCTTCCCCCCTCGCTCTCTGTTCTCTGCCCTGTTCTCATCACCTTCCGTTCCCATTCCCTTCCCAGCTGCTCTGTTTTCTATCCCCTCAAGCACCTGAAATAACAAATGCTCTGAAACAGGAGTTAGCCTGTGTGTGTGCAGTGGGGCCTCATTTTGTCCAAAAATTTGGGGGGGCGATGAATGCTTTTTATTTTATATTAAAACATTGGACACTGTACTCATGTTTCCCTTTGAATGCAACATTAGCAAATCAGTTTTTGTTTTACGGGTTCTAGAGTATACAGACTTTTTCCTTTTTTAAAAAATTTTATTGGAGTCTAGTTGATTTACACTTTTGTGTAGGTTTCAGGGGAACAGCAAATTTAACTTCTATTCTGGCTTTAGAATCTAGACCTGCAACTACTTACTTTTAACTTTCAACCACAAACAAACCTATTAGCATGCATTAAGGTTATAGTGGCTCAATAGTCCAAACCAGAATGGAATATACCCTGCAGGCAGGAATTGACACTCCCTTTCTCCTTCTGAAGTTTAATAGGTACTTCAAAGGCGGAATGTTGTGTAGGGCCAGATATCAGAATATATATATTCTTTTTATACCACTTTTGGTCTAGATCAGTGATAATCAAATTCCAATATGCGTAAAAACTACTGAAAAGCAACATACCTCTAAACCACTTATCCGATTCTTCATAGATTAGCTAAGGGCTTTTCAAACAAAACATTGCCTCTAAGTTTTTACTTTTGAACGTGCCCAGGTGCAAAAGTCACTTCCATTGTATGTATTTCCCCCCCCCCCCCCCACCCCGGGGAGAAGGTCTTTGAAATACTCTCTAAGGAATTTAAAACCACCCAAAGTAAGAATCACTTCTCTTCCCATATCAAATCTCACCTCTCTCACATCCTTTTCCCTCAGGCATATCCTATCCCCTTGCTAAATTACTATGGCTTGGCACCCCACTCCAGTACTCTTGCTTGGAAAATCCCATAGACGGAGGAGCCTGTTAGGCTGCAATCCATGGGGTCGCTAAGAGTTCGAGACGACTGAGCAACTTCACTTTCACTTTTCACTTTCATGCATTGGAGAAGGAAATGACAACTCACTCTGGTGTTCTTGCCTGGAGAATCCCAGGGACGGGGGAGCCTGGTGGGCTGCCGTCTATGGGGTCGCACAGAGTCGGACATGACTGAAGTGACTTAGCATAGCATAGCAACTGATAAATTAATCTGAGTTCAATTCTTCTTGGTTCCTGCACCTACACAGCACACGTACTTCACAAAAGAGTTTAGCACCCAAACCTGAGGGAGTAGGTGATTTGGGGACATTCCAAGAACTTTCACAGGATCAGGAAGGGAAATGCTTGAGTAAAGGAGTCAAAAAGGATTTTTAGAGTCTCTAAATCCACACCTTGTAAGTAAGAAATGCCTCCTCCTTAAGGAAATTTCTTCTTGGCACTCTATCCATCCTACACCACTGCGGGTGTGCGGCAACATCAATGTGACTCTAAATTGCCTAACTCTGAAGATCTTTCAGGGAATAAAAGAGAAAGGACCTGAGAATCTTGAAGCAAGAGTGAGGTCTTGGGGGAGAGCTCCTTAGGCTTCCACCACCACAATCTTCCATCTGTTGAAAGAGAAGAGAATAAAATCAACAAATCTTATAGCCAAGCTCCTGAGATCCATCTCATGCCTTCAGGTCAGACAAGTATACAGAAATTACAGATCCCAAAATGGTTCAACACAGTTGGCATTCTTTGCCTCTAGGAAGTGTTGCTGTTAAAAGGAGGTTGGCACACAGGGTCACCCCCCAGCCAGTTCTGGGTAGGGAAAATAACACTGGGAGCTCCCATTCCAACCGCCACACCAGGTAATTATTAATGCTCACTTGATCAGTCTAAAGAATCCACGAATTCTCTACCTTTGGGGAACACTCTCAGGTCGTCCCTACTTAAGCAGCAGCTCTTTCCCTCCACAAAGCAAAAATCACCAGGACAGCACGCATCAGAGCATGCATGTGCAAAGCAATAGGGGAAGCTGAATCCAGTGTCTTGTAGAGATTTGATTATGGCTGAGCAATTACATGAAAAAAAAAATGGCTAGAGATAATAAACACCTTTCACTCAGAACACTACATCTGCACTTTGGGCAATTGCAAATAGAAATACAGAAAATTCTATGCAATTAGATGTAAAACCGATGAAGAAAGTAATCTATCTGCACATGGAGTCTGGGATGTAAGAGTGTGAGGCACAGCAGTACAGCAAGGTAGGCCCTGGATAAAGAACTAAAACAAAAATGCTTGTTTTCTTTGGTCATGTCTAGCAGAGGATTTCAACAGTTCTTTGGGATGGAGGAATCAGAATTACTACCAGAACAGGGTTTTTAGTTTGTTATATACTACTATTTGTTCATATTAGCTGTGTAGTCAAGTTCATATAATTTTCATTTTATAATATAGACTCACTAACCACAGATTAATTCTTCTATTTTCTTAATAAAATCCAAGATAAGGAATTTCCTCATATATTGTTACATCAAGACTTCTGGACTATAATGAAACTTCAGTGAACTCTGCAGTCAAGATTCTTATATCCAGACAAAAATTCTAGGTAAACAGCAAGTGTACTTAGTCCATATTTTTGTTTTACAAACAGGAAACACAAAGGACTGAGGGATATATTTCCCCTTCCAGTGTCCCATGGATTTACTCTAATCCTTGTAGGTTTTAAAAAAGATGCAATCATAGAGTCAGGAAGTAGAAATGTTCTCAGTATAAAGCTAACAGGATCGCATACTCAATGACTTTCCATCATAGCCTCAGAAACACGGCCCCATCACCTGAGCCCATGTAATGCCTGGCACAAGGGATCAGCTCATGCTCACAGTTCGTGTCTCTGTTTCTCAAAAAACATCTCTTGCCATGTGACTTCTTCAAACTCTATCCAACAAACTTAACCATATTATTATTTTTGTTTTGTTTGTTTTTTGATTGTAGAAAATGGCCCCACTAACAGCCTTGGTATGATTTCCCTTCTATCAGATGCCACTGGGACTTTGAAAAGTAACTGGTCCTCAATTTGCTGATTTGTAAAACGAGGGTTTGGTCCAGAAGGTAATTTGTAAATTGCATATTTAGAGGAAACATGAGTAAATGGTACTCTTCCCTGTGAAAAATTCGTTAATTTAACAACAAAGAGATAACACTACATACCTATTCAAACAGCTAAAATGCAACATACTGACAATACTAAGTGCACAGAGGTAGGTGAGGCAATAGGAACTCTCATTTAAAGCTGGTGGGAATACAAAATGGTACATACAGTTTGGAAGACAGTTGCTTATAAAACTAATAGTCTTACTAGCGGTTGTGCTTCTAGGTGTTTGCCCAACTTATTTGCAAACAATGTCCATAAAAAGCTGCTGCTGCTGAGTCACTTCAGTCGTGTCCAACTCTGTGCGACCCCATAGACAGCAGCCCACCAGGCTCCCCCATCCCAGGGATTCTCCAGGCAAGAACACTGGAGTGTGTTGCCATTTCCTGCTCCAATGCAGGAAAGTGAAAAGTGAAAGTGAAGTCGCTCAGTAAGTGTCTGACTCTTCTCGACCCCATGGACTGCAGCCTACCAGGCTCCTCTGTCCATGGAATTTTCCAGGCAAGAGTACTGGAGTGGGGTGCCATTGCCTTCTCCATAAGAAGCTGCATGTGAATGTTTATATCAGCTCTATTCATAGTTGCCCAAAACTGCAAGCAACAAAAATGCTCTTCAATAGGAACGGATAAACAAACATTACTACGTTGATACAATGAAATATCATTCAGTGGTTTAAAAAAAAAAAAATGCTTTTACAAGTGGTTGACCAGATTTCCCAGCACCACTTGTTAAAGAGATTGTCTTTAATCCATTGTATATTCTTGCCTCCTTTGTCAAAGATAAGGTGTCCATATGTGGGTGGATTTATCTCTGGGCTTTCTATTTTGTTCCATTGATCTATATTTCTGTCTTTGTGCCAGTACCATACTGTCTTGATAACTGTGGCTTTGTATTAGAGCCTGAAGTCAGGTAGGTTGATTCCTCCAGTCCCATTCTTCTTTCACAAGATCGCTTTGGCTATTCGAGGTTTTTTGTATTTCCATACAAATTGTGAAATTATTTGTTCTAGCTCTGTGAAGAATACCATTGGTAGCTTGATAGGGATTGCATTGAATCTATAAATTGCTTCGGGTAGTATACTCATTTTCACTATATTGATTCTTCCAATCCATGAACATGGTATATTTCTCCATCTATTAGTGTCCTTTTGATTTCTTTCACCAGTGTTTTATAGTTTTCTATATACAGGTCTTTAGTTTCTTTAGGTAGATATATTCCTAAGTATTTTATTCTTTCCGTTGCAATGGTGAATGGAATTGTTTCCTTAATTTCTCTTTCTGTTTTCTCATTATTAGTGTATAGGAATGCAAGGGATTTCTGTGTGTTGATTTTATATCCTGCAACTTTACTGTAGTCATTGATTAGTTCTAGTAATTTTCTAGTGGAGTCTTTAGGGTTTTCTATGTAGAGGATCATGTCATCTGCAAATAGTGAGAGTTTTACTTCTTCTTTTCCAATTTGGATTCCTTTTATTTCTTTTTCTGCTCTGATTGCTGTGGCCAAAACTTCCAAAACTATGCTGAATAGTAATGGTGAAAGTGGGCACCCTTGTCTTGTTCCTGACTTTAGAGGAAATGCTTTCAATTTTTCACCATTGAGGATAATGTTTGCTGTGGGTTTGTCATATATAGCTTTTATTATGTTGAGGTATGTTCCTTCTATTCCTGCTTTCTGGAGAGTTTTTATCATAAATGGATGTTGAATTTTGTCAAAGGCTTTCTCTGCATCTATTGAGATAATCATGGTTTTTATTTTTCAATTTGTTAATGTGGTGTATTACATTGATTGATTTGGGGATATTGAAGAATCCTTGCATCCCTGGGATAAAGCCCACTTGGTCATGGTGTATGATCTTTTTAATGTGTTGTTGGATTCTGATTGCTAGAATTTTGTTAAGGATTTTTGCATCTATGTTCATCAGTGATATTGGCCTGTAGTTTTCTTTTTTTGTGGGATCTTTGTCAGGTTTTGGTATTAGGGTGATGGTGGCCTCATAGAATGAGTTTGGAAGTTGACCTTCCTCTGCAATTTTCTGGAAGAGTTTGAGCAGGATAGGTGTTAGCTCTTCTCTAAATTTTTGGTAGAATTCAGCTGTGAAGCCGTCTGGACCTGGGCTTTTGTTTGCTGGAAGATTTTTGATTACAGTTTCAATTTCCATGCTTGTGATGGGTCTGTTAAGATTTTCTACTTCTTCCTGGTCCAGTTTTGGAAAGTTGTACTTTTCTAGGAATTTGTCCATTTCTTCCACGTTGTACATTTTATTGGCATATAATTGTTGATAGTAGTCTCTTATGATCCTTTGTATTTCTGTGTTGTCTGTTGTGATCTCTCCATTTTCGTTTCTAGTTTTATTGATTTGATTTTTCTCGCTTTGTTTCTTGATGAGTCTGGCTCATGGTTTGTCAATTTTATTTATCCTTTCAAAGAACCAGCTTTTGGTTTTGTTGATTTTTGCTATGGTCTCTTTTGTTTCTTTTGCATTTACTTCTGCCCTAATTTTTAAGATTTTTTTCCTTTGAAACTAGAACACTTTCTAACACCATACACAAAAATAAACTCAAAATGGATTAAAGATCTAAACGTAAGACCAGAAACTATAAAACTCCTAGAGGAGAACATAGGCAAAACACTCTCAGACATACATCACAGCAGGATCCTCTATGACCCACCTCCCAGAATATTGGAAATAAAAGCAAAAATAAACAAATGAGACCTAATTAACCTTAAAAGCTTCTGCACATCAAAGGAAACTATTAGCAAGGTGAAAAGACAGCCTTCAGAATGGGAGAAAATAATAGCAAATGAAGCAACTGACAAACAACTAATCTCAAAAATATACAAGCAACTCCTACAGCTCAACTCCAGAAAAATAAATGACCCAATCAAAAAATGGGCCAAAGAACTAAATAGACATTTCTCCAAAGAAGACATACAGATGGCTAACAAACACATGAAAAGATGCTCAACATCACTCATTATCAGAGAAATGAAAATCAAAACCACTATGAGGTACCATTTCACACCAGTCAGAATGGCTGTGATCCAAAAGTCTACAAATAATAAATGCTGGAGAGGGTATGGAGAAAAGGGAACCCTCTTACACTGCTGGTGGGAATGCAAACTAGTACAGCCACTATGGAGAACAGTGTGGAGATTCCTTAAAAAACTGGAAATAGAACTGCCTTATGATCCAGCAATCCCACTGCTGGGCATACACACTGAGGAAACCAGAAGGGAAAGAGACACGTGTACCCCAATGTTCATTGCAGCACTGTTTATAATAGCCAGGACATGGAAGCAACCTAGATGTCCATCAGCAGATGAATGGATGAGAAAGCTATGGTACATATACACAATGGAGTACTACTCAGCCATTAAAAAGAATACATTTGAATCAGTTCTAATGAGGTGGGTGAAACTGGAGCCTATTATACAGAGTGAAGTAAGCCAGAAGGAAAAACACCAATACAGTATACTAATGCATATATATGGAATTTAGAAAGATGGTAACAATAACCCAGTGTACGAGACAGCAAAAGAGACACTGATGTATAGAACAGTCTTATGGACTCTGTGGGAGAGGGAGAGGGTGGGAAGATTTGGAAGAATGACATTGAAACATGTAAAATATCATGTAAGAAACGAGTTGCCAGTCCAGGTTCGATGCACGATACTGGATGCTTGGGGCTAGTGCACTGGGACAACCCAGAGGGATGGTATGGGGAGGGAGGAGGGCGGAGGGTTCAGGATGGGGAACACATGTATACCTGTGGCGGATTCATTTTGATATTTGGCAAAACTAATACAATTATGTAAAGTTTAAAAAAAAAATGCTGTGTACTTCCAATTATATGACTTTTTGGAAAGGCTAAACTATGGAGACATTAAACAGATCAGTGGTTGCCAGATATTCAGGTGGGAGGTGAGTGGGTAGGGTTGAATAGGTGAAATGCAGAAGATTTTTAGGGTGATGAAACTATTCTCTATGATACTGAAATAGTGGATATGTGACATTACACATTTGTCAAAGCCCACAGAACATTACAACACAACGTGCAACCTTAATGTATGCAAATATTTTAAAAATCGTTTTGGAGGTCAGAGGATCCCAGCATTGAATTTAGACTGTGACAAAGGAATCTAAATATATTACAGATTTATGAAACAACCACAATGAAGACAGCAAAGAATTAGGGTGCTGTCCCAAAAAACATTGGAAATCAGTGGAGTCTATAAGTCTAAAAGGGTTCTACATGTTCTATAGTTGATAAACTTGTTTCCTGTGAAATATAGGTTAATAATTCTAAAACCACTAATGGATATTGGAAATGAATCAGTACATAAATGATAGCAAATGATGGAAGCCAGGTTTCCCACTATTGGAGTGGGAGATTACAGACAAGCAATGGGAAGAGTCTAGAACAGTCCATGTGGTAACAAGTTAGAGTTGGAGGCATCAGTATAAGCTAATATTTATCTCAACATAGATACAAATGGTTTCATATAAAAATATTTATAGATATGTGTATAAATACTGGTAAGAATACACACGCATATCTCCTTGCTTTGTCATCTGAGAGGACTCAGAAGCAATGACACTTCAACAGCAATGAGCATTTCTAGTGCCCAGATCTTGGTTCCTAACACCATTCTCCAAGAAAAGGAATGAGAATTCCTTGCAGAAATAGATGATTCTAGGACTTCCACATAAAATAAGAAAAATGAGCCTAGAGCAACTTGTAGTGTCAGAAAGCACGCAAGCAAAACAAAACAAAACCCTGCACTGATGAGGGATGGGGGAGTGTCAAAGGTATACAGGAGCCAACTGAAACAGTTCCTAGTGACAAACTTTGGAATAATTTCAGGAAAAAAAAAAACAACGTTGCATTGGATTCTAACCCAAAGCATAAAGTAAGTATCCATGAGTTCACACTGATGTAAATGATTAGATAAATAAGTAAGTAGAGTAGAAATAAATCTCCTGAGCAGAAAAATTCCAAATACTGTTTGTAGATATTCCACCCTAAAGAAAATGCAACTTATCCCCAGTACTTAAAGATGGGCTTCACATAATGATTTTCTTCCAAATAGTACAATGGAAGGGGAGAAACAAGAGTAACATTATAGTGAAGAAACCTGAAAAACACTGCCTCAAGCCAGGTGATCGAAGTTAACATCAACAGTTGCCGGGGTCCAGCCCCGGCTGATCCAGGGTATTCGAAGGAGAGACGGCATAGGCGAGGATCAGGAAACAACTGCTTAATTAAACGTTAATTAAGGATATAAAGAGTAATAGAATGAGGATAGCTCAGTGAGGAAATTCAGTGGAGAAAAGAGGCTGAGTAGCTTGGTTTACGCGGGATACCAATGAAACTTCAAGACAAGAAGTTTGCACCACTTACGCAGGCAGCAGGCATCCCTCCGTTCTCCCAAAGGAGAGGAGACACTGAGGCCTCCCCGGTCGGATCTTAGAAGCCCAGGCATAATTAGCAAGCATGGCGGGTTCCACGCTCCAGATGGAGACTCAGCCAGAATTTGGGAGAGAGAGCGACCTGGGGAGACCAAGTTTCGGTGAACAAGGCCCGCACTTTATTTTCCAAAGTAGTTTTTATACCTTAAGTTGTGCATAGAGGATAATGGGGGAAGGGGTGGAGTCATGCAGGGACAGCAGTTCCTGGTCCTAATCGAAGCCAGGCTTTCAAACTTATCATATGCAAAAGTTCAGGTGAATTACATCATCTTCTGGCCAGGAGGCCTGTTAACATTTTAAGAAACTTATCTTTCTCTAAAGGTGATTATTCCAAAGTCAGGCACAAGCCTCCAAAAAAGCATTGGACAAAGCTGCATTCCTATAGGGCAAAGGTGTGGTGGGCTCAATCAAGAAAAGAATTAACTCAAGGGTCCAAGGTTACAAACATTAAGGCTACTACTTACATTTCTATACACCCATTATATCAATCAATACACTGCCAAGGACACAGTAGGTAAGGAGTATGGAGACTTAGCAGCAAACATTGGCCCAATAAGTGAAAAACCCTTCACCAATACAATTTCTAATCAATCTTTTAACTACTCAAATGAATCTGTGTTTAGACAGTTTAGAACATCTTCTGCCTCTCACAGTTGGGAGGCTCTGAACAATCACATGTGGCCGGAAAAACCTATTCAGGCAGGCTAGAGGATTTCCAAAGGAGTTTGTAGGTTGAACACTGTCACACCCAGGAATTATTAACTGGAGCTGTAAGCTAACTCTTTTTTTCAGAGAGAGGTAGTGGGGGACAGCCCCCCATAAAGTCAGAGGTGCAGGTGAAAGCACAAAACAGAAAGTAGGCAGACTCTGGTTTTGGGAGTAGATGCTCGAGAATTTCCAGGGGGACTCCTGAGGCTCGATCCCCTCTTTGCGTATGCCGAGCCTCCTTCCTCATGACCTTTGTCATGGGTGGAGCTCCTCACGCTGGCTCCCGGCAGTGATAGAATTCCAGTTGAGCTATTCCAGATCCTGAAAGATGATGCTGTGGAAAGTGCTGCACTCAATATGCAATATGCAATATGCACTCAATATGCAATATGCCGGCTCCCGGCAAACAGTGATAAGTCACATGGCTAGTATGTACCCTTGATATGATATAGTGAGAATGACACTCTACCTAAGTGGTCATCCTCCCCAAAACACATTACCCAATCCAAGCATGAGAGAAAAAAAAAAAAAATCAGACAAATCTCAACTGAGGGACATTCTACAAAATATATGACTAGTGTTCCACAAAATTTTCAAAGTCCTCAAAGCAGAGATGTCTGAGAAGTTGTCACAGCCATAAAGAGACTTGACTATTGAGTGTAATATTGTATCCTAGATGTTGTTGTTCAGTCGTTCAGTCATGTTTGACTCTTTGCAACCCCGTGGACTACAGCATGCAGTTTCCAGATGAGATTCTGGAAATTAAAAGGATATTGGATTTTAAGAAAACTAGAGTTCAAAGGATTTCTGAATGAAATCATTGAAAACTGAAAGTGAAAATGTTAGTCACTCAGTCATGTCCTACTCTTTGTGACTCCATGGACTGTAGCCCACCAGGTTCCTCTGTCCATGGAATTCTCCAGGCAAGAATACTGGAGTGGGATACCATTCCCTTCTGCAGGGGATCTTCCTGACCCAGAGACCGAACCCAGGTCTCCAGCATTGAAGGCAATTTCTTTATCATCTGAGCCACCAGGAAGGCTCATAGTATCAATACTCCTGCTAAGTCACTTCAGTCGTGTCCGACTCTGTGCGACCCCATAGACAGCAGCCCACCAGGCTCCCCCATCCGTGGATTCTCCAGGCAAGAACACTGGAATGGGTTGCCATTTCCTTCTCCAATGCATGAAAGTGAAAATGAAAGTGAAGTTGCTCAATCATGTCCGACTCTTAGCGACCCCATGGACTGCAGCCTACCAGGCTCCTCCATCCCTGGGATTTTCCAGGCAAGAGTACTGAAGTGGGGTGCCATTGCCTTCTCCGCATAGTATCAATATTGGTTCACTAATTGTGACAGATGTTCCACACTAATGTAAGACATTAATAATAGTGGAAACTGAAAGTGGAATATACGGAAAGACCGTACCATCTTCACAATAATTCTGTATATCAATAAAACTGTTCTAAAAAGAACATTTATTTTTAAAATTATCCATAGTTGGATAATTGGATAATTTTAAATTTATCCAAATGTTACTATGCTCCTGCGTTGTATTGGACTATTGCCTATAAAGTGGTGAGCAAAACAAACCTGCTTCATGCCCTCAGGAACTTATCTAATTTGAAGCAATGACATTCAGCAAATACTGAAAGAGTGAGAGAGAGACTATGCTGTGAGGATTTTATAAAATCTAATGGTTACAGATGTGTAAAGATGTCCTAAGACTGATCCCAAAGGAGGAAGCAACATCCCCTGTCCATGTAATTTTCCAGGCAAGAATATTGGGGTGGGTTGCCATGCCCTTTATCCTTTACTCTGGCCCCACAACCACAGGCTGACTTTTAATTCAGCTAACAAACACTTTCTGTTGATGACAAAGAAGACTCTATGAAAGGTGGGGTAGGCAGGACTTGAATGGATCTAATAGAATCAGACGATCTGGCATCAAATTCCTCATCCTGTCCCTTATTAGTCATTTAATTCCCTGAACTACAATTTCCTCACGAGTATAATACCTACTTTTCAGAGTTGGTATGAAGATTAAGTGTGATTTTATAAACTGCAAGGCACACTTAATGTCTATTTTCAGGCTCAGCTAAAACCTTGCACAAGTCAGCTCCCTTAGTCCATGTTCTATCCCATAATGCTGTCTTCCTTTTTCTCAAGTAGATCACAAATCACAGTCTTGCCAGGTATGCTTTCTCCTTTCTCCCCAAATATGCTTCTTTCTCCTTGAGAACTCTTGTCCCCCAAAACCTGACTTTCTTATCTATAAAAGCCTGCTGTGCAATGACACTACAACTCAGCAGAGCTGCCCAAAATGGAAAAAATCATTTTTTCTACTTGCTTTGCTTTCACACAAGGAAGCTCAATTTATCTTGCAGAGGGCAAAAGGAAGTTTCTTCTGATTTATTTCTGGAAGCAGGGAAGATGTTACAGAGAAAGAGAAAAAATTAGAGGACACAACTGCATGTAGGAGACATTACCTCATTGACTTGTATACCACTAACTCAGACTTTTTGATAATTAGAAGAATCCATGTATTTCTATTGAATAAAAATACAGGCTAGTAGTTGCAGTGTAATATGTTTAGTGGTATATTCTATTTAAATTAATTGACTTGATAGAAACACACCCATACTAAATTACGTTGACGTTATATGAGCACACTCTTCTAGTCATTTTACATGTATTAGATAACTGAGTCACAATCATATTCTGGATATGTGATGTTGTGTTGCATTAGTAATTCCAAGGATACTAAAACTGAACCAAAGGGCTCAACAAACATACAATAGCTGTGTGTAAGATGATGATTAAAAAAAAAAGGTGTTGTTAGTATAGGAGTGAAAGGAGAAAGCAATACTTGGAATGTCAAATAAGAAAATGTTCTCCGGTGAACAATCATCAGAAGTCCCAAATCCATTGCCTGGTTAATCTTAATTTTTAATGTAATTCAGATGATGGTGTCTAGCACCTATTGAAAAATTGAGCATATTAATATCAGCAGCCCTGAAGCAAACACAGAATTAAACTTTATCCCTGCCTCCCCTCTCCCCATCCTAAAATGTGATTGAGTTAGCAACTGTTTAGATAGGTTGATTATAATAAATCTAGAGAAGATATCACCTGCAACAAGCACTAAAAAGCCTACAAAGAAGATTTTGACAAATACATATTCTTAGTTCATTCTAATGAATTCATAAATATGCATTGCGTGCATGTGTGCTAATTCACTTCAGTCATGTTCGACTCTTTGTGACCCTATGGACTGTAGCCCGCCAGGCTCCTCAGTCCATGGGATTCTCCAGGCAAGAAGACTGGAGTGGATTGCCATGCCCTCTTCCAAGGGATGTTCCCAACCCAGGGAACAAACCCAGTTCTCTTATGACTCCTGCATTGGCAGGTGGTTTCATTACCACTAGTGCCACCTGAGAAGCCCTAAATATATATTATATACTGCCAAAAATATTTATTCATTAAAATACATCTCTTTAAGAATATTTCATAGTTTGGTGTGATCCACACAAGTCAAAGGCTTTAGTGTAGTCAATGAATCAGAAGTAAATGTTCTTTTGGAATTCCCTTGGTTTTTCTAGGATCCAGCATGTGCTGGCAATTTGATCTCTGGTTCCTCTGCCTTCCAGCTTGTGCCTTCCAGCTTCCCTCTGGAAGCTGGAGAAGACTCTAGAGAGACCCTTGGACAGCAAGGAGATCAGACCAATCAATCTTAAAGTAAATCAACCCTGAATACTCACTGGAAGGACTGGTGTTGAAGTTGAAGCTCCAATACTTTGGCCACCTGATGAGAAAAACTGACTCATTGGAAAAGACCCTGAAGCTGGGAAAGATTGAGGGCTAGAGGAGAAGGGGACAACAGAGGATGAGATGGTTGGACGGCATCACTGACTCAGTGGATGTGAGTTTGCACAAACTCAGGGAGATAGTGAAAGACAGAGAAGCCTGGCGTGCTGCAGTTCATGAGGTTGCACAGTCAGACATGATTTAGTGACTGAACAACTGCCAGAGATATTTATTCATTCAAATACATCATTATTTCTCTACTAATTTTAGCTTTAATACTATTTGGAATATTTTTCTTGTAGTACTTTCAAACGTATTATGAAAAGCTCTCAAGAAAAAGTTGTACACATCTTCTACAAAGAAACTGAGAAAGTACTCTCAATGTCTTCTGTTTACTATTTCTGTTATTAATACCCTGCACTTTGCCTTTTCATAACAGTGCCCTTTTCACAACATCTGTCATCTGTTTTAAAGGTGGTGCAATAATTTTAGGGATACTAAATGCCTGACTTAATGTCTTGCAACAAATAAATGATGGGCCTCCTTGCCTGGGACCAAATTACAGGTCTCTCAGTGTATAGCCAGGACTAGACCTTTAGAAGTCCATATTATTTGCAGTACAGATGCACTGAGAGTTGTTTATTAAAAGAACATTTTTCAATTTAACTGTTTATAAAACACATAAATATATTAATGAGACTGAGAATGTTAAACTTCGCAGTATCAGAGGAAAAGGAAATTACCCAACAATCTGTTCTGTTAATTAACGCTGACAACAAATCACATCAGAAAAACGAGTTAAGCCCTCAACATTAATTCATCTGAGAGAGACTCATTTTGTAGGATATAACTAGCAATGGAGAGCTTGGGGATAATCTTGGGAATTCTGAAGAACTGGAAGGATTCAGAACAGAAAAAGTAACCGTGTTCAGAGATAAACAAACCACTCCCTCCTTCCACGCTTGTTTCAGCTGAGATTCTTTTTGTTGAAAGTAAGAGACACTAACTTTGCTTTGTTTAAGCCAAACATGGACATTTTTATTATAAGGACTCAGTGCTGTAAAGAATCCAATATTGTGTGTTTGGGGCTCATGATTCTGAAGGCTGTATTTTTAAGCATTCTTTGCCTGGAGGGAAGAGACTGGAGAATAGAAAAGCAAGTCTAGAGAGGACTCAAACGGTAGAAAAATCTGAACAGGCTTGTTTCTGCATGTACAGAAACACTCTCAGATTCCCATACTTAAGATACGCAGACATGGGCGGGGACTACTAATTTACTGAAGTTCAATAAATGAAGACAAAGGAAAATTTTGGACATTCTTGGCTCAGATGGTAAAGAATCTGCCTGCCATGCGGGAGACCTGGGTTCGATCCCTGGGTCAGGAAGATCCCCTGGAGGAGGGCATGGCAACCCACTCCAATTTTCTTGCCTGGAGAATCCCATGGACAGAGGGGCCTGGCAGGCTACAGTCCATGGGGTTGCAAAGAGTCAGATGTGACTGAGCGAAGCACACGCTAAGGTAGCTTTATTTCTATCCACAGAAGAAGCCTGAGGACATGAGTTACACAGAGACTAGGAATGAGATACAGAAGAGGGAGAGGGATTCTCCACAGACCAGTGAAGAACACAGCATGAGATTTCTGCACCAAAGCTGTCCCCATTGGTGACTTTGGCACAATGAAATGGCTTTAGTATGGGGAAAAGCTGGGGCCAGGAGGTAGGAGGGAGCCAAGCCAAGTGCCGTGGGCAGTAGCATCTGCTCTTTGGCATTGGGAAAGTTGGCAGCAGACTCTACCCTAGGCAGAGAAGCTGTGGCTGGAAAAAAGTAGAATGGTGTTTGTGCATGTCCATTATAGTGAGACTCTCTCTAAGGACAGCTCAGAAATAATCTGTAATGGTTTTAAAGGAGTCGAGTGAATAGGCAGAGTGAAGGAAATAATATATTTGTACTGATTTTCTGATCCTCTTCTTTTACCTCTTACCCAATGTGGCTTGGGAAACCTGATGTATAATACATCACTATAAATCTGTGACTGTATCTCTCTATCTCTGTATCTATAGAAATCTCTGATTATTACCTTGGAGCCATACTATTCATGGGACTTGACGGTAGAAAAACTGTTTTGTACATTTGTCTGCCCTGGCCTGAGCACTATTTGACACACTTTAAGGATTTGATAAACCTTGGTGTTTATGACAAGCCTGATGCATCACATATATGGTCTCCTTTCAGGGTCATTTCTGTTCTCTTCAAAGGATTGGTCAAGATGTCAGTAAGTAATATGTATGGAGTACAGCAACATAGATCTTTTGAAACCCAGAACACATCTATTACATTCATTTTATTAATTAATTAAAGAGTTCCTTTTGGCTGCCCTTGGTCTTCATTGCTGCGTGCAGGCTTCCTCTAGTTGCGGCCTAGCTGTGGTGTGCGGGCTGCTCTTACTGGTGGCTTCTCTTTAGTAGAGCACGGGTCCTAGGGTGCTCAGACTTCAGTAGTTGTGGCATGCGGGTTCAGTAGTTTTACTTGTGGGCTGACAATACTTGTAATACTTCATATAGTTGAGTGTTGAGTTTTAAGCCAACTTTTTCACTTTCCTCTTTCACTTTCATCAAGATACTCAACATCACTCATTATCAGAGAAAAAACAAATCAAAACCACAATAAGGTACCATTTCACGCCAGTTGGAATGGCTGCAATCCAAAAGTCTACAAGCAATAAATGCTGGAGAGGGTGTGGAGGAAAGGGAACCCTCTTACACTGCTGGTGGGAATGCAAACTAGTACAGCCACCATGGAGAACAGTGTGGAGATTCCATAAAAAAATGGAAATAGAACTGCCATATGACCCAGCAATCCCACTGCTGGGCATACACACCAAGGAAACCAGAATGGAAAGAGACACAGGTACCCCAATGTTCATCGCAGCACTGTTTATAATAGCCAGGACATGGAAGCAACCTAGATGTCCATCAGCAGATGAATGGATAAGAAAGCTGTGGTACATATACACAATGGAGTATTACTCAGCCATTAAAAAGAATACATTTGAAACAGTTCTAATGAGGTGGATGAAACTGGAGCCTATTATACAGAGTGAAGTAAGCCAGAAAGAAAAATACCAACACAGTATACTAATGCATATATATGGAATTTAGAAAGATGGTAATGATAACCCTGTATGTGAGACAGCAAAAGAGACACAGATGTACAGAATAGTCTTTTGGACTCTGTGGGAGAGGGAGAGGGTGGGATGATTTGGGAGAATGGCATTGAAACATGTATAATATCATATGTGAAACAAATCGCCAGTCCAGGTTCAATGCATGATACAGGATGCTCAGGGCTGGTGCACTGGGATGACCCAGAGGGATGGTATGGGGAGGGAGGAGGGAGGGGATTCAGGATGGGGAACACGTGTACACCTGTGGCAGATGCATATTGATATATGGCAAAACCAACACAATATTGTAAAGTAATTAGCCTTCAATTAAATAAATTTATATTAAAAAATACTTCATATAATACATGTAATACCTACATTACTGAAAACTCTATGCAGTGAATTGCATATACAAGCAAATGCTATTTTAAACACCCATCACTGAAAAAAAAAATCCAGAGTGAGAATTCCTTTGTAAAACAAATAATCACTTATTCATTTCTTTTATAGATTTGTCTTGCTTCCTTAGTGGGTTTTCAGAAAGGGGATGACACAGCAGTGTGCAAAGAGCATGGGATTAAAATCAAATAGACTAAAATCAATCTTTATCTACCGTTAACTAGCTGCGTGATCTCAAAGAAGTTTCTAAGATTTATTGAGCATGCTTCCTCATCTGTAAGTAAAGCTATAATCTCACAGTTTACTGTGAGAAACCATATAAGGAAGTTGTACATATTAGATGCTCACATATGTCATATTTTGTATTTTTCTCTTTCTCCATAAATATATATATTCATATGGAGATAAAAATATATGCATATATACTTTTGTTGCTGTTGTTCAGTCACTAAGTCATCTCTGACTCTCTGTGACCCCAAGGACTGCAGCATGCCAGGCTTCCCTGTCCTATACTGCCTCCTACTGCCAGAGTCTGCTCAGTTCTAGTCCATTGAGTCGGTGGTACTATCTAACCATCTCATCCTCTGTTGCCCTCTTCTCCTTTTGCCTTCAATCTTTCCCAGCATCAGGGTCTTTTCCAGTGAGTCAGCCCTTTGCATCAGGTGGCCAAAGCACTGGAGCTTCAATGTCAGCATCAGTCCTTCCAATGAATATTCAGGGTTGATTTCCTTTAGGATTGACTGGTCTGATCTCCTTGTTGTCCAAGGGACTCTCAAGAGTTTTATCCAACATCATAATTCAAAAGTATCAATTCTTTGGCACTCAGCCTTCTTTATGGTCCAACTCTCACATCTATACATGACTACTGGAAAAACCATAGCTTTGGCTATATGGACCTTTGTCAGCAAAGTAATGCCTCTGCTTTTTAATACACTGTCTAGGTTTGTCAATTCCAGGTTCCTATGCAATGTTGTTCTTTACAGCATTGAACTACACAAAAAAGATCTTAATGACCCAGATAACAATGATGGTGTGATCACTCACCTAGAGCCAGACATCCTGGAGTGCGAAGTCAAGTGTACCTTAGGAAGTATCACTACGAACGAAGCTAGTGGAGGTGATGGAATTCCAGCAGAGCTTTTTCAAATGCTAAAAGAAGATGCTATGAAAGTGCTGCACTTAATATGCATACACAAAATAGAGAATTCCAAAAAAAAAAAAATCTACTTATGCTTCATTGACTACACTAAAGCCTTTAACTGTGTGGATCACAACAAACTGTAGAAAATTCTTAAAGAGAGGGGAATACCAGACCAACATACCTGCCTCCTGAGAAATCTGTATACAGGTCAAGAAGCAACAGCTAGAACCAGACGTGGAACAATGGACTGGTTCTAAATTGGGAAAGGAGTACTTCAAGGCTGTATACTGTCACCTTTCTTATTTAACTTATGTGCAGAGTACATCATGCAAAATGCCAGGCTGGATGGAGCCCAAGCTGGAATCAAGAGTACCAGGAGAAATATCAATAACCTCAGATATGCAGATGCCACCACCCTTATGGAAGAAAGCGAAGAGGAACTAAAGAGCCTCTTGATGAAAGTGAAAGAGAAGAGTGAAAAATCTGGCTTAAACTCAACATTCAAAAAATGAAGATCATGCATCAAACCTGGACTGGCAATTCGTTTCACATGTGATAATTTACATGTTTCAATGCCATGATACAGGGTGCTCAGGGCTGGTGCACTGGGACGACCCAGAGGGATGGGATGGGGAGGAAGGTGGGAGGGGGGTTAAGGATGGGGAACACATGTATACCCAAGGCAGATTCATGTCAGTGTATGGCAAAACCAATACAATATTGTAAAGTAAAATAAATAAATAAATAAAACTGAGATTTAAAAAAAAAAAAAGATGATGACATCTGGTCCCATCACTTCATGGCAAATAGATGGGGAAACAAGGAAAACACAGACTTTATTTTCTTGGGCTCCAAAATCACTGCAGATGGTGATTGCAGCCATGGAATTAAAAGATGTTTCTTCCTTGGAAGAAAAGCTATGACCAACCTAGATGGCATATCTAAAAGCATTACTTTTCCGACAAAGGTCCATCTAGTCAAAGCTATGGTTTTTCCAATAGTAATGTATGGATGTGAGAGTTGGGCCATAAAGAAAGCTGAATAACAAAGAATTGATACTTTTGAACTGTGGTGTTGGAGAAGACTCTTGAGAATCCCTTAGACTTCAAGGAGATCCAACGAGTCAATCCTAAAGGAAATTTGTCTTGAATATTCATTGAAAGGACTGAACTTAAAGCTGAAAACCCAATACACTGGCCACCTGATGCAAAGAACTAACTCACTGGAAAAGACCCTGATGCTGGGAAAGATTGAAGGCAGGAGGAGAAGGGGACAACAGAGGATGAGATGGTTGGATGGCATCACCAACTCGATGGACATGAGTTTGAGCAAACTCCAGGAGTTGTTCATGGACAGGGAAGCCTGGCATGCTGCAGTCCATGGGGTTGCAAAGAGTTGGACATGACTGAGTGACAACTGAACTGAACTGAGGTTTGCCATAGCTTCTCTTCCAAGGAGCAAGCATCTTTCATTTTCATGGCTGAAGTTACCATCATCAGTTATTTTGGAGCCTGAGAAAATAAAATCTGTCACTGCTTCCACTTTTTCTCCTCTAATATCATATATATCTATGCATATATAATATGTATATACACATATATAAGCTATGGGGTTTCTCTAGTGGCTCACATGATAAAGAATTTGCCTGCAATGCAGGAGACCCAGGTTTGCTCCCTGGGTTCGTAAGATCCCCTGGAGAAGGAAATGGCAACACACTTTAGTATTCTTGCCTGGAGAATTCGATGGAGAGAGGAACCTGGCAGGCTGGCGTCCATGGAGGTTACAGAGTCGAACACAACTGAGTGACTTTCACTGCTACTACTACCACTATTAATATGTGATATATATAATATTCACATTTTTTGTTTCCAAATAAAATAGCATTTTTAGAATTTTTAAGTAATATATACAGAAATAAAAGTTTAAGTCATACAAGACAGGAAAAACATCACAACACCTCAATATTCTGGATAAAAACTATTAAGTTTACACTTTTTAACCCTTTCAAATTTACTGAAATTAGCACCTTGCCTTATCATTTTATTACTGCTGCTGCTGCTGCTGCTGCTAAGTCGCTTCAGTTGTGTCCGACTCTGTGCGACCCCATGGACTGCAGCCTACTAGGCTCCTCCGTCCATGGGATTTTCCAGGCAAGAGTACTGGAGTGGGGTGCCATTGCCTTCTCTGATTTTAGTACTACTTTTGACTAAAGTTGAAAATTTCGCCTCAGTTCCTACTAAATGAAAGAATAAATGATTGAGATGCACTTTTCTACATCCCTCCATCTCTATGAAAATTCCAATCAGGTGGTCAGTCTACACCTGCCAAAGAAACAAGACTGTATAAGTATCTCAGATCAGATATTTAAACATCCTTTTTGTTTGTTTGTTTTGCACTGAAATGATACACCTAGCTTCCCCCAAATCTTATTGTTGGTAATTTTATCTATCCTCTAGATTTTAGGGAAAAAGTTTGCTCAAAATAGCAATGAATTCCAAGAGTCAATTTCAGATAGCTTTTCTTCTTTTATAATTTAGTCACCCAGATGCCATGTTTTATATATTTTATAACATAGTCACTCAGATACCATGACTGTTAGTTGCTGCTCCAGTTTTAATATTTGTGTATTTGCAGCTGCAAAATGGGCTTCAAATATGCTCAAAAACTGGTGTATTTCAATCACAAGGTTTTTCCCAGGAGGAAAGCTAGAATAAATTTTGTATGGTAAAATTACTGATTTGCATTCTGCGACCTTAGCTGATTTCTACACTAATGTGGAAGAATTACAGGAATCATTTCTGGAACACATCCGTCATTGAGTTTGCTAGAAGAGAGTAATCCGAGGGCTTAAAGAGGCCAAAGTATGAGTTGGAAGAATGTGTTCCTCAATGTTGGGAACTCTGTGTCAAAGAAATTTGTCAACGTGTTTATCTCCACATAGGACATTAGTTCTTATTTTTAGATTCTCATTAAACCCAGTGAAGTAAGTGTCTGCATAAACTGAAATTTCATTGATATGCTTGGGATGCATATGGATAGAAATTACATTGCTTCTTATTATTGGTAATGCTTCCTTTAAAAGCAGAATCTTAAAAGTATTTTAGTAACCGAATTTAAAAAGCATTTTAGTTTCACTCTTACTCGAGTGGTCAAATCCTGTTATCATAAATGTAGTTTCAGAGAAAAAAAATCACTAGCAAACTATTGGTTCACACCAGCCAATGTGATAACACTGAACTTAGGTGCTTCAAATCAAATGATACAATTTGAGATTTGAGAATGACCTTAGAGATTATCATGTTATCCAACCTACTTCTTTTTATAGGTGAGTGAATTTAAGTCCATAGCTGTATCTCTTGTTGATCTCATAGCATCAGACACTGATATGCCAGTTCCATGAGTAGTCTCTCACAGGTTGTGAACATTAAAAGGTTTTTTCCCTAATAAGTGTTAAAACTAACAGTGTTCTCACCCTGTAACCAAGCAGGGACTCTATGGGGCCTTCCTGTAACAGATACCTTCCCAAAGTCCTCCACCTGCCTCTTTTCTGTAGAAAAACTTTACCCTCCTATACCTTCCCCAAGTTCTGAAGAGGAAATTTAATCAGAGAAGACAGAAAATGCAGAAAGAAAGGAAAACGGTCAAGCAAGACAAAGTAATAGCAGTTTAACCATTAATGCAAAGAAATAGAGGAAAACAACAGAATTGGGAAAGATTAGAGATCTCTTCAAGAAAATTAGAGATACCAAGGGAACATGTCATGCAAAGACAGGCTTGATAAAGGACAGAAATGGTAGGGACCTAACAGAAGCAGAAGATATTAAGAAGAGGTGGCAAGAATACACAGAAGAACTGTACAAAAAAGAGCTTCACGATCCAGATAATCACAATGGTGTGATCACTCACCTAGAACCAGACATCCTGGAATGTGAAGTCAAGTGGGCCTTAGAAAGCATCACTACAAACAAAGCTAGTGGAGGTGATAGAATTCCAGTTGAGCTATTTCAAATCCTGAAAGATGATGCTGTGAAAGTGTTGCACTCAATATGCCAGCAAATTTGGAAAACTCAGCAGTGGCCACAGGAATGGAAAAGGTCAGTTTTCATTCCAATCCCAAAGAAAGGCAATGCCAAAGAATGCTTAAACTACCGCACAATTGCACTCATCTCACACACTAGTAAAGTAATGCTCAAAATTCTCCAGCCAGGCTTCAGCAGTATGTGAATCGTGAACTTCCAGATGTTCAAGCTGATTTTAGAAAAAGCAGAGGAACCAGAGATAAAATTGCCAACATCCTCTGGATCATCAAAAAAGCAAGAGAGTTCCAGAAAAACATCTACTTCTGCTTTATTGACTATGCCAAAGCCTTTGACTGTGTGGATCACAATAAACTGTGGAAAATTCTGAAAGAGATGGGAATATGCAGGTCAGGAAGCCACAGTTATAACTGGACATGGAACAATAGACTGGTTCCAAATAGGAAAAGGAGTACATCAGGGCTGTATATTGTCACCCTGCTTATTTAACTTATATGCAGAGTACATCATGAGACACACTGGGCTGGAAGAAGCACAGGCTGGAATCAAGATTGCCGGGAGATATCAGTAACCTCAGATATGCAGATGACACCACCCTTATGGCAGAAAGTGAAGAGGAACTAAAAAGCCTCTTGATAAAAGTGAAAAAGGAGAGTGAAAAAGTTGGCTTAAAGCTCAACATTCAGAAAATGAAGATCATGGCATCTGGTCCCATCACTTCATGGGAAATAGATGGGGAAACAGTGGAAACAGTGTCAGACTTTATTTTGGGGGGCTCCAAAATCACTGCAGATGGTGATTGCAGCCATGAAATTAAAAGACACTTACTCCTTGGAAGGAAAGTTGTGACCAACCTAGATAGCATATTCAAAAGCAGAGACATTACTTTGCCAACAAAGGTCCGTCTAGATAAGGCTATGGTTTTTCCAGTGGTCATATATGGATGTGAGAGTTGGACTGTGAGCGCCAAAGAATTGATGGTTTTGAACTGTGGTGTTGGAGAAGACTCTTGAGAGTCCCTTGGACTGCAAGGAGATCCAACCAGTCCATTCTTAAGGAGATCAGCCCTGGGATTTCTTTGGAAGGAATGATGCTAAAGCTGAAACTCCAGTACTTTGCCACCTCATGCGAAGAGTTGACTCATTGGAAAAGACCCTGATGCTAGGAGGGATTAGGGGCAGGAGGAGAAGGGGACGACAGAGGATGAGATGGCTGGATGGCATTACCGACTCAACGGACATGAGTCTGAGTGAACTCCGGGAGTTGGTGATGGACAGGGAGGCCTGGCGTGGTGTGATTCATGGGGTCACAAAGAGTTAGAGATGACTGAGCGACTGAACTGAACTGAACCATTAATAAAAGTCAAGGACCTTTAGTTCCTCCTCAAGGGCTATCGATAATATTCTGAGACATATCCTAATGAAAGCCCCACCAGGTGGAAGAAGTTAACTGCATGCTACCCACAAGTATGTGGACTCCAGATGGCCGGAACCAGAAGGTTGATGGTGTTCATTCATGATTAGCTTACTTCCGACCAATCAGAAGACTGTCCACGAGATAAAAATCACACTCTACAACCGCCTTCCCCCACTCTGTCTTTGAACCCTTTCCCTGAGGGCCTTTGGAGAGTTCGGGCCTTATAAGCTCTAGCTACCTGGACTGCTTGCTTTACACCCTGCACTAAACACTGGACTTTCCTTTGTCACAACCTGGTGTCAGTAGATTAACTTCACCGCGGGCAGGCAAGTGGACCCAAGTTTGGATTAGTCAGAAGCACACATCAGTTTCCAGGCTAGGGAGCAGGCTCCCTTCAGGCGTCTCATTCCGGCTCCATAACTTTGTAGCCACTTTCAGTTATTCAAATAGTCACATTGTGGATTTAAAAACTGAGTGCTGCTCCTTTGACTTCAGTCTCAAATTTGATTCTCAGTCCTCTTTCTCCCTGCCCTGGCAGACTAGACTAATGACTCCAGAAACTTGGAGGAGGGTGAGGAGCACATTGGTTGACTTTTCCCCCTTTCACCCCTCCTCTTCCTGCTTCCTGTCCTCTGATGTGGAGTCAGGGAGGAGAGGAAGTGACAAGTGAACAAGGCTCCTGTTCTGATCTGCCCCCCTGAGGTTTCCATCTTCTCCCTGATGGTGGTTTCTCCTTTCTCTCTTGCATGGGCAGGCTAGCAATCCATCCAGTATGACTGACATTCAAATGCCCCTGAACCTCTCCTTTCGCCTAGTGTCCCTTGCTTCACTGGTAATGTCCCCCAGTCTGGTAGCTTTATACTAAAAACCCGTGACGTCCAACTGTCTGATCCTCATCTCTACTTGGATGTTCAACAGGCATCTCACACTGAACATGCACACAAAGCCTGCTCCACCTGCTGTCTCTCGCACTCAGCTGACGGCAGCTCCATCCTTCTTGTTGCATAAGCCAAAATTTGGAATCACTTTTATTCTTTTCTTCTTCTCTTACCCCACATTCAATCTTTCCACAAATTCCATCATCTCTCCTTCGAAATTACCTCCAGAATCCACCTCTTTCTACTGCCTCCCCTGCTGACACTCTCATCTAAGCCATCACTGACTCTGATTGCAATTCATAGCAATGGACTTCCAGCTTCTGGCTCAGTGTGGTCAATGGGAAGCCCTGAAGGAGATGGGAAGGTGAGAGAAATGGAGATGTCAGGGGTGTAATAGAGATCTTTTAATGGGTCTGCCTTGGGTCTTTTAATGGGTCAACACAGCAACCAGAGTTGATCCTGTTAAAACATATATCAGATCATATCACATATATGTGGAGTTTAAATCAACAAATGAATGTATCTATGAAGCAGAAAAAGACACATAGAAATGAACAACAGACTTGTGGTTATGAAACAGGGAGGTGGAAGGGGAAGGAATGGGAGTTTGGGATTAGCAGAGGCAAACTCATATATATAGGATGGATAAACAACAATGTCCTACTGTGTAGCACAGAAAACTATATTCAGTATCCTGTAATAAACCATAAGAGTTTAATTACAGGTGCGTTAAGTCACTTCAAGCGTTCTGTCCAAATTTTTGTGACCCCATGGACTGTTGCCCACCAGGCTCCTCTGCCCATGGGGATTCTCCAGGCAAGAATACTGGAGTGAGTTGCCATGCTCTCCTCCAGGGGGGTCTTCATGACCTAGGGATCAAACCCACATCTCTTATGTCATCTGCACTGGCAAGTGGGTTCTTTACCACGAATGCCATCTGGGAAGCCCAATAGTTTAATTAATAGATCCCTATTAAACTCTGACATCTCCATTTCTCTCATCCTCCCATCTCCTTCAGGGCTTACCACTGACCACATCGAGCCAGAAGCCAGCTGACACATGAACCTAGGAAAGAGCCTACAGGGATCAGCCCACCCAAGCAGGGGCAGGGCAAGGATTGGATCTGAGGGCCAGCAATCAGCACTGCACCAAAGCAAGAATAAACACATATAGCAGAATTTGAAAATTGTTCAATAATTCTTACCAGAATAGATGCTTTTTCAGAACATTTCAAAATGCATGTTTTAACATAAACAAGATTAAATGACTTAGGCTTACTTAGTTTCCAAAAAATTAAAGCTACCTAATGGTAAAATTCGGAGAAGGCAATGGCACCCCACTCCAGTACTCTTGCCTGGAAAATCCCATGGATGGAGGAGTCTGGTAGGCTGCAGTCCATGGGGTCGCTAGGAGTTGGACACAACTGAGCGACTTCACTTTATTTTTTCACTTTCTTGCATTGGAGAAGGAAATGGCAACCCACTCCAGTGTTCTTGCCTGGAGAATCCCAGGGATGGGGGAGCCTATTGGGCTGCCGTCTCTGGGGTCACACAGAGTCGGACACGACTGAAGTGACTTAGCAGCGGCAGCAATGGTAAAATTAAAAGACACTTACTCCTTGGAAGAAAAGTTATGACCAACCTAGACAGCATATTGAAAAGCAGAGACATTACTTTGCCAACAAAGGTCTGTCTAGTCAAGGCTATGGTTTTTCCAGTGGTCTTATATGGATGTGAGAGTTGGACTGTGAAGAAAGCTGAGTGCTGAAGAATTGATTCTTTTGAACTGTAGTGTTGGAGAAGACTCTTGGGAGTACCTTGGACTGCAAGGAGATCCAACAAGTCCATTCTGAAGGAGATCAGCCCTGGGATTTCTTTGGAAGGAATGATGCTGAAGCTGAAACTCCAGTACTTTGGCCACCTCATGCGAAGAGTTGACTCATTGGAAAAGATTCTGATGCTGGGAGGGATTGGCGGGAGGAGGAAAAGGGGACGACAGAGGATGAGATGGCTGGATGGCATCACTGACTCAATGGACGTGAGTCTGAGTGAACTCCGGGAGTTGGTGATGGACAGGGAGGCCTGGCGTGCTGGGTTCATGGGGTCGCAAAGAGTTGGACATGACTGAGCGACTGAACTGAACTGAACTTAATGGTAAAACACTATTAGAATAGATAACAACTCAAGCAGAGCTTTTAAAGGGAGCTCTTGTTGGATTCCACCACACAATAATCCTATTCTGTTGGCCTTTGTAGCATAAGAGATTGGTAGCAGTGAGGTGAAAAAAAGGTTAGAAGTTTACATGTTATTTCTGGCTACTCAAGTTGCAGCATAGGAAAAAAAAACAGTAATGGTTCAGATTTGATCTTGATATTAAACTCAAAGTTTTGTATATTTTTAGAGAAATGAAACTAGTAAATAAAATTGGAAGGTAAAGTTTATTGTAATATTATTTTAATAATTAAAAATTTTTACTCTGACACATGTATCCCAATGTTCATCACAGCACTGTTTATAATAGCCAGGACATGGAAGCAACCTAGATGTCCATCAGCAGACAAATGGATGAGAAAGCTGTGGTATATATACACAATGGAGTATTAGTCAGCCATTAAAAAGAATACATTTGAATTAGTTCTAATGAGGTGGATGAAACTGGAGCCTATTATACAGAGTGAAGTAAGCCAGAAAGAAAAACACCAACACAGTATACTAACGCGTATATATGGAATTTAGAAAGATAATAACAATAACCCTATATGAGAGACAGCAAAAGAGACACAGATGTATAGAACAGTCTTTTGGACTCTGTGGGAGAGGGAGAGGGTGGGATGATTTGGGAGAATGGCACTGAAACATGTATAATAACATACGTGAAACAAATCTCCAGTCCATGCTGTATGCATGATACAGGATGCTTGGGGCTGGTGCACTGGGATGATCCAGAGGGATGGTATGGGGAAGGAGGTGGGAGGGGGGTTCAGGATGGGGAACACGTGTACACCCGTGGTGGATTCATGTTGATGTGTGGCAAAACCAATACAATATTGTAAAGTAATAAGCCTCCAATTAAAATAAATAAATTTATATTTAAAAATTTTTTAATAAATTAATTTTTAAAAAATTTTTAAAAAAGTTTTTACTCTGAAAAAAGATTGTGTCATAAAGTTCAAGAGTCTATAGTCTATAATTTGTTAGGCAGAATGTTATGACAAGAATAACAATCAGACTATTATTGCATAAAGACTATGATAACTTAGGAGCAGTAGAGAGTGAGTGCCCAGCGTTTTGAGTTCCAACACATGGGTCTGAGTGTCACCTGGAATACTTTCCTAGCTGGGTATTTTTAGACAAAGAACTTGACAACTCTGGGTCTTGGGTCTTTGCAAATAATAGTACGATCACAGCACCACTTGGTGGTGATGACTTAAAGAAATAAAGTTGGTGACTATGATTGCACAAATGTTGGCTATTGTTTTCTTTTTTATTTCAGGGACCCAAGAATGAACCTTCCTTTTATTGCATGAAAAAACATGGAGCACACACATTATGTAGTCAGAAGCAATCTAAAATAGCCATGATATAATTAACCCAGTCTCCAGAAGAGAAAATGATTATAGGAATAGAGAAGGAAAAACACAATTTTCTATGCCTTATCCACTGCAGCAGCTGAGTGAAGACCTTCAAGCTCACTGATGGCCTCCATCTACTTTACTGAATCTTCGCACTCAGTTGCTTGTCATGTGGGACTCTTTGTGACCCTATGGACTGTAGACCACCAGGATCCTCTGTTCATGGAATTTCCCAGGGAAGAATACAGGAGCAAGTTGCCATTTCCTCCTCCAGGGGATCGTCCCAACCCAGGGATCCAAACCACGTCTCTCACATCTCCTGCATTGCAGGTAGATTCCTAAATAGTCCAGCTGTATAGGGCTTACCTGGGTCTGGTAAGCCAGGAAACAAGATAACCAATGATTTCCCACCAGACAGGGGAATTAAATAATCACAAGATATAAAGATCACCTGAACATTTTTGTCTTAAAAAAATTGACACGGAGGTAGAAAAAATATTATTTTATAAGTCCAAGTTTCTTGCAGCAGTTTTCTTATTCAAATACCTCATGGGAAGCTGTTTGTCTAACCAAATCACCAAATTGGTTTCCACTTCCTGGCTGTGTATTCCTCTCTAATTCAGACCCTGAGAACTGCTCTATTAAACCCACTCGCTCTTCTTTTCAAAGGATACTTTTTTTTTTTTTCCATAAAAGTACTTTTTCTCTTTTTCATAAAATTACCTCCAGTTTAGGTCCTTGATGGAGTATGGCAAAGAATTCATCATGCAACAAATAGTTAAAAACCTCCGGTTGCCATGCCCTCAAGTAGGCTCTTGGTATACATTGAGAAATAAATAAAGGTCCATGCCCTTGTGGAGCTTATATTCTAGTGGAGGATACAGACAATAAATAAGAACTATAATAAAGAAGTAAGCTACATAATGTGTTACATGGTTAGCATTAAATGGTTAGTGTTAGGTGTGTTGGTGTTACAAATGGTAGCACAGGATCAAAACTGCTGAGTTGGGTTTGGGAAGGGGGCAGATGGTTCTCCCATGCCCTCTCAACCATAGCATTTAAAGAGTGGGGATTCTCCAACAACATAAAAAGATCATACATTATGACCAAGTGGACTTTATTCCAGGAATGCAAGGATTCTTCAGTATTTGCAAATCAATCAATGTGATACATCATATTAACAAATTGAAAGAAAAACCATATGATTATCTCAATAGATGCAGAGAAAGTCATTGACAAAATTCAATACCCATTTATGGTAAAAAAAAAAAAAAAACTGTCCAGAAAAGCAGGCACAGAAGGAACATAACTCAACATGATAAAAGCCATATATGACAAACCTACAGCAAACATTATCCTCAATGGGGAAAAATTAATAGCATTTCCTCTAAAATCAAGAATAAGTCAAGGATGCCTACTCTCACCATTACTATTCAACATAGTTTTGGAAGTCCTAGCCACAGCAATCAGAAAAGAAAAATAAATAAAAGGAATCCAGATTGGAAAAGAAGTAAAACTCTCACTGTTTGCAGATGGCATGATCCTGTACATAGAAAATCCTAAAGATACTGCCAAAAAATTACTAGAGCTAATCAATGAATATAGAAAAGTTGCAGGATATAAAAGAATAAAATACTTAGGAATAAATTTACCTAAAGAAACAAAAGACTTATATGTAGAAAACTATAAAACATTGATGAAAGGAATCAAAGATAACACAAATGGAGAACTATACCACATTTGTGGATTGGAAGAATCAATATCATGAAAATAAGTATACTACCCAAAGCAATCTACAGAATCAGCACAATCCCTATTAGGCTACCAATGGTATTTTTCACAGAACTAGAACAAATAATTTCACAATTTGTATGGAAACACAATAACCCTTGAATAGCCAAAGCAGTCTTGAGAAAGAAGAATGAAACTGGACAAATCAACATTCCTGACTCAAACTATACTACAAAGCTACAATCATCAAGACAGTATGGTACTGGCACAAAGACAGAAATAGAGGCCAATGGAACAAAATAGAAAGCCCAGAGATAAATCCATGCACCTAAGGACACTTTATCTTTGACAAAGGAAGCAAAAAAGTACAATGGACAAAAGACAGTTCCTTTAACAAGTAGTGCTGGGAAAACTGGTCAACCATGTGTAAAAAGTGAAACTAAAACACTTTCTAATACCATACACAAAAATAAACTCAAAATGGATTAAAGGTTTAAAAGCAAGACCAGAAACTATAAAATCTTAGAGTAAAACGCAGGCAGAACACTCTTTGACATAAATCAGAGCAAGAGCCTATATGACCCACCTCCCAGAGTAATGGAAATAAAAATAAGCAAATGGGACCTAATTAAACTTAAAAGCTTTTGCACAAGGAAGGAAACAATAAGCAAGGTGAAAAAGCAGCCTTCGGAATGGGAGAAAACAATAGCAAATGAAACAACTGACAGAGAATTAATCTCCAAAATATGCAAGCAGCTCATACAGCTCAATAACAGAAAAACGAACACCCCAATCAAAAAGTGGGTCAAAGAATTAAACAGACAGTTCTCCAAAGAAGACATGCAGATGGCTAATAAACACACAAAAAGACGCTTAACATCACTCATTATTAGAGAAATGCAAATCAAAACCACAATGTGGTATCATCTCATGCATCAGAATGGCCACCATCAAAAAATCTACAAGCAATAACTGCTAGAGAGGGTGTGGAGAAAAGAGAACCTTCTTACCCTGTTGGTGGGAATGCAAACTAGTACAGCCACTATGGAGAACAGTGCAGAGATTCCTTAAAAAACTGGAAATAGAACCGCCATATGACCCAGCAATCCTACTGCTGGGCATACACACTGAGGAAACCAGAAGTGAAAGAGACACATGTACCCCAGTGTTCATCGAAGCACTGTTTACAATAGCTAGGACATGGAAGCAACCTAGACGTCCATCGGCAGACAAATGGATAAGGAAGTTGTAGTAGATATACACAATGGAATATTATTCAGCTACAAAAAGGAATGCATTTGAGTCAGTTCTAATGAGGTAGATGAAACTGGAACCTATTACACAGAGAGAAGTAAGTCAGAAAGAGAAACACCAATACTCTAAATTAATGCAAATATATGGAATTTAGAAAGATAGTAACAATGATAACAATGATCTTACATGCAAGACAGCAGAAGAGACACAGATGTAAAGAACATACTTTTGACTCTGTGGGAGCAGGCAAGGGTGGGATGATTTGAAAGAATAGCATTGAAACATGTTAATTACCATATGTAAAATAAATGACCAGTGCAAGTTCAATGCATGAAGCAGGGCATTCAAAGCCAGTGCTCTGGGACAACCCTGAGAGATGGGGTGGGGAGGGAGGTGGGAGGGGGGTTCAGGATGGGGGGACACATGTGCACCCACGGCTGGTTCATGTCAATGTATGCAAAAACCATCACAATATTGTAAAGTAGCTATCCTCCAATTAAAATAGGAATGCAAACTAGTACAGCCACTATGGAGAACAGTCTGGAGATTCCTTAAAAAACTGGAAATAGAACTGCCTTATGACCCAGCAATCCCACTGCTGGGCATACACACTGAGGAAACCAGAATTGAAAGAAACACGTGTACCCCAGTGTTCATCGCAGCACTGTTTATATTAGCCAGGACATGGAAGCAACCTAGATGTCCATCAGCAGATGAATGGATAAGAAAGCTGTGGTACATATACAAAACGGAGTATTACTCAGCCATTAAAAAGAATACATTTGAATCAGTTCTAATGAGGTGGATGAAACTGGAGCCTATTATACAGAGTGAAGTAAGCCAGAAATAAAAACACCAATACAGTATACTAACGCATATATATGGAATTCAGAAAGATGGTAACAATAATCTTGTATACTACTACTAAGTCGCTTCAGTCGTGTGCGACCCCACAGATGGCAGCCCACCAGGCTCCGCTGTCCCTGGGATTCTCCAGGCAAGAACACTGGAGTGGGTTGCCATTTCCTTCTCCAATGCATGAAAGTGAAAAGTGAAAGTGAAGTCGTTCAGTCATGTCTGACTCTTTGCGACCCCATGGACTGCAGCCTACCAGGCTCCTCTCTCCATGGGATTTTCCAGGCAAGAGTACTGGAGTGGGTTGCCATTGCCTTCTCCGATAATCCTGTATATGAGACAGCAAAAGAGACACTGATGTATATAACAGTCTTTTGGACTCTGTGGGAGAGGGAGAGGGTGGGATGATTTGGGAGAATGGCATTGAAACATGTATAATATCATACATGAAATGAGTCACCAGTTCAGGTTCGACGCACGATACTGAATGCTTGGGGCTGGTGCACTGGGACGACCCAGAGGGATGGTACAGGGAGGGAGGAGGGAGGAGGGTTCAGGATGGGAACACGTGTATACCTGTGGTGGATTAATGTTGATATGTGGCAAAACCAATACAATATTGTAAAATTAAAAAATAAAATTAAAAAAAAAAAGAATTGGGTATCTGGTTACCCTACAGCCTTTATATTTTGAGTGTAAGTCTTCTCTGCTTTTCCTAAACCATTTATTTTCCAATAAAAAATAAAATAAATAAAATATATTACTTTTTTTTTTTTTAAAAAAGAGTGAGGATTCTGTAAAGGCCCACATCCTTTCCTCTAGAACAATGCTTCATAATGGCAAGTAATAGCTTTGTCCCCTTTTAGTTCAAGCAAGTAAATTTTATATAGTTGTTTTCACTCTTTATTTCCATATCTCATTTTATGGAAACTAGGATACCCTAGTTTCTACATCCATTATATTTCATTAGGGCTAATTTAGCTTCTCCATCTCAAGTCCTCGATCCTTCCATATTCCCTTCATAAATAGAATAATTACCAGTTCACATCTTTTGACATCAGAATAGTCCAATCAGTCGGTGCTTTAGAAATTCAGTTCTAAGACTTTCCTGGGACCTCATTTGAACTTCTATGGGTACCAGCCTATCTTAATAAGAGACATGTTTTTGTTATGTGGCAAAATTGTGGAGTAGTTGAAAACTGGAAGACCCTCCAAAACTCATTTCTGAGGTTCTTCACCCATTTATTACTATACTTTCCTTCTCCCCTCCCTTCCAAGGTATAGTGTTCTGATGGCGGCCCAACTCTGTAGTACAACTCTCCCCAAGTTTACCTGGTGCGTGGCACTTCCTTGAGGACTTTCCACATAACCTGTGCATCAGTGGTTGCTAATGAGTTAATTTACCATTACATGATCCAACTAAAGTAAAAAAAGTTTAAGGGGGATATGGTTTCTGGCCTCATCTTATTCAGCCTTGTATCTCCAGGGCTCAATGCACCTTAGTACTCAATGTGTGTTTGATTAATGAACAGTTGGATAAATGAATGAATGACTAACACTAATACATGAAAATATAATCCTGTCAGAGGGAAGGAAACAATGTGAATTTTAAGTTGTTGAAACTGAGACGACATCTCTCCTATATTCTGCTTTATCCCCTATTCGTGCATATTTTCATTTCACAATATTTCCTTCGTCTCTTTGCCTGTCTCTTCCACTGGATTCTGAGCTCCTTGAGAGACTCTATGCATTTAGCTGTTTCATCTCCTGACAGCAACATCCAGGATGGGAGAAAACTTCTTTCCCCACTACTTGTTTCCAGCCAGAGAGGAGCAGGAATGTCTATTTTTCCTTCTAAGAAAAGCACAGGAGGAACTTCTAATGTCTCTCACAGCCCTCCCTCACTCCGTTTAGACTGCTTGCTTCATTGGGAAGTGCAGGGGAAGAAACCACACACGCTCACCTCAGCGCCGTCTGCCTCCCTGTTTGGGCTGACCGCCCTCAGAACATCGGTATTCTGTCACTGCCCTCGGGTAAGTGTACAAGGTAGGCTGGAGAGTGAGGACTTGTACTGTCCTTCCAGCCCCGGGTGGGTAAGTCTGCCTCATCCAGGAGTTAAGTCTTAGGTGGCCCACTGGAGATGCTGTTTCTAAACCATGTTCCCTAATCAGGCTTACCAGCAAAGCCAGTTTTGTATCTCTGTAAAATTCCTGCAGCTGTGCCTGAATCCGCTGAATACCACATCCAGCAAAGGGCCTGGCTGGTCACATGTGCTCAAAAGTGGGAGAGTTTAATGAAATAATATTGTCGGAGTCTTTGTGATACTTGACAAGAAATGTAAAGGATGAGCTAGATCAGCACAAGGCAACTTCGATGTTCAGGAAAATGGAGAGTCAGGTCTGATTCCAGGCTAGGACTCATTCATTTATTTGGTACTTAGAGGAAAGGAGCAAAATTGGGGAAGACACAGAATGTCTGACCTCAGCGCTGTGTTTCCTTATTATTATATCATCCTGTTATTAACGTCTTCAGCCTGAGCTGTGGCAATACTTGTCTTTATCCTGGGGATGCCCTTCTCAAAGTATGTCCCATGGGATTCTGCTTGAGGAAGATACTCTTTGGGAAAAAAATCATTTTTAAAGGAAGAAGATACAGCATTGTGGTCAAGACCATGGATTCTGCCGCCAAACTATTTTGGTTCATATCACAGCAAAGTCACTCACTCATAATGCCTTTGGCAAAGATATTAAAGCATTCCTGGCCTCGGGACGTCATGCCAGAAAAAACAAAGATGTGCCATAGAATTGTTATATGGATTAAACGAGGTAACCTATGTAAAGCATTTAATGTAATAAACAGTACATAGGTATGTGCATGCTCAGTCACATCCAATGCTTTGCGACCCCATTGTAGCCCGCCAGGCAAGAATACGGGGGTGAGTCGCCATTTCCTACGCCAGCAGATCTTCCTGACCCGGGGATTGAAACCCATGTCTCCAGCATTGGCAAGCAGATTCTTTACCACTAGCGCCCCTGGGAAGCCCAGGAGGCTTGGTAAATGCTGACTTCCTTGCATACCTTTGATAACTTTATTACTTCCCTCTGTTAGAGATTCACAATTACTGGAAGTATCCTAAGGGCTCTGAAATACACTGCAATATGCATTGACTTCCTAAATGTATTTCACCATGAACTCTTTGTGTGTGTGTGTGGTTTTAAAATTATTTCTTAGCATCCATGTAAAAACTTTATGCACCACCACCATGGGATTGTGAATATAGCTAAGAGCCACAAACACCCCAGTGGTCATCAAACCCTAAAAAAGGAAACACAATTCAGACATATATCCCCATCCAGCTGGAGGGGCATCTCTGAAGCCTAACAGTGCAACTTCCCCCACCATCTGCCTTTTCAAGACCAGTGCTACACTCAGGCCCTAGTTAATTGAACATTCAAAGTGCTGCCTGCAGGCAATGATCTCAGTGTCTATTTTGACTCATCATCTGACAAAATCAAGAGATGAAAGCAACATCTAATGGCGGTGAATACATAAATAGCCATTTCCATTCACTTTCCATTACCCTGCAGAGGAATCTGGTCACAGATGAGCTTAGTAAATTCACAGTATGTTATCCTCGATAGCCACGCTGGGCAAAATCACCCAATTTGTTAGAACATTAATCCTCTAAAAGCTTGCAACCCTAATGATTTTATGGCTTCAGATTGCTTTAATGGTAAAGCTGAGAGGACCACCCAAGGAGGCCTAGGTGTGACCGTCAGATGTGCAGACAGGCTTCTGATAATGTGCATGCAAGTCTTGCTGCCTCAATACCTGCTTTGCACTGGGGTGGCAGGTGTGCAACACTCTCCTTTGACTATAGGTCTTTCACAAATTCACCTCGGAGGAATGTCTGGTCCTTTGAAAGTCAAGATTGCATTTTATTTACTTCTGAATGCCCAGTAGTGGACATAATATCAAGCCCATGGAGTCTGCACGAAATGTATTCGTTAAATGAAAAATCAAGTAAGTGACAGGCATTTACCCTCAGGAAAGAGGGGGAAAGAGATAGAAGGAAGGAAAGGAGGAAGGAACAGAGAAGAGGGGAGGAAAAAGGGGAGGGAGGGAGAGAAGGAGCAAGGGAAGAGAGAACGGTCATTTTTTCATACTTCTCAGTCTGAGGGCTGAGGTGAAGGCCCTCTTGATTCTACTTGTGAATCTGAAATTCGGAAGCGCTGATAACTTCACAGTACCCCTGGTAGAGTTATGCAACAACTCAAAGTGGACTGCGGACTGTCCTATGTGGGTTTAAATCTTGGATGTCTCTTAGTAGCTGTGCGACTCTGAGCCAATTATTTAGCCTCTTTGTATCTTAGTTTCTAAACTATCAGACAGGGATGATAATGAGGATGAGCAAGAGGGCTGAATATGGTTTATATAATCTCTGTACTATCTATCTGTATATCTATGTTTATCTGTCTATTAGAATGTCTGGTACGTGGTAAACACCATGTAAGCTTGCAGGACTAGGAGTACAGCGTTAATGAACTTATGATCCTTGTTTCCACGTCAATGGATCTCTCTTAATGTAACACACTGTTCCCTTTTCTGCATCTCTTCGAATTCATTTCTCAACAGGCAGAGGCAGCGAAGAGTGTGCGTGTGCGTGCTCAGTCGCTTCAGTCTTGTTTGACTGTTTGCAACCCTATGGACTGTAGCCTGCCAGGCTCCTCTCTCTATGGGATTCTCCAGGCAAGAATACTTAAGTGAGTTGTCATGCCCTCCTCCAGGGTATCTTCCTGACCCGGGGATCAAACCCACATCTCTTAGGTCTCCTGCATTGGCAGGAGAGTTCTTTACTACTAGTGTCACCTGGGAAGCCCCTGCCAAGAGTCTACCAAGGAATAAATAGTATGTACATGTTTGTCTGGAGAAGGAAATGGCAACCTGCTCCAGTGTTCTTGCCTGGGAAATTCCATGGATAGAACAACCTGGCAGGCTACAGTCCATGGGGTCGCAAAGAGTTGGACACGACTGAGCACGCGCGCGCGCGCACACACACACACACACACATTTGTCTGGCCTTTGCCCCCTACTCAGATCTCTCTAGGACCTAGTAGAAGTGGAGAGGAGTCAGACACTGTTTACCACCTGGCAGACTGGTGCTCTTTGGCCTCTCCTCTTATCGCTCCTGGGGGGGTCTCTGATTCACACCTTCCCTTTGCAGAGACCATGATGGATTGCAAAACCCCCACAGTCTCACCTGGGGGGCTATATTCATCCTGCCTTGGATAGTGAGTCAGTGTAATGTGAATTCATACAGCTAGCAGGATGACAGTTGCTGGCTGACTAGTGATCATCTCAGGGACTCATGCTTCATAATGGCTTTCCTCTTTCGCAATGAAAAGTGCTTTTTTAAAAATTAACTTCAGGGACTTCCCTGGTCATCCAGTGCTTAAGACTCCATGCTCCCAAAACAGAGGGGCTGGGTTCATTCTGGTCAAAGGAACTAGAGCCCACATCAGACAACAAAGACCCAGTACAGTCACACACACACAAAAAAAGAAATCAACTTAATTGAAGTATAAATTATATGTAGTAAAATGCTCCCATTTTAAACGTTCAGTACAATCAGTATAATGAGATTTGACAAATGTATACACCTGTGTAACTACTACCATCATGAATACATTTCCATTCCTCCAAAATTTCCCATGTGCTCCTTGGTAGTAAATTATTCCCACACCAGTCCCCAAGCAATCACTCATTTCCCACTACAGATGAGTTTTGCCTTTGCTAGAATTTCATATAAATTCACTTTTGTGTGTTCTCTTTTATTCAATATGTTTCTGAGAGTTACTCATGTTTTTATATATTGCAGTGGTTTGCTTCTTTCTATTGCAAAGTAGTGGTCCTGTGAATAGATATATTTTGTTTTATTCAACTGTTGATGGACATTTGAATTATTTGCAGCTTTTGGCTCTGATGAATAAAGTTTTTGTGGATGTTCATGTACAATTTTTGGTGTGACGTATGCTTTTGATTTCTCTTGGATAGATTCCTAGGCATGAATCCTGGTCCTGTGGTAAATCTGTGTTTAACTTTATAAAAATTGGCCAGATTGTTTTCCAAAGTGTCTTACCATTTTGTGTTCCTATAAGTAATGTACAACAGTTCTAGTTACTCCACATTATTGTCAATTCTTGATATTATCAATTTTTTTTAATTTTAGTAATTCCAGCAGATATGTGATTATATCTTACTGTGTTTTAACTTTCATTCTCTGATATTTAGTGATGGTCAGCACCTTTTCATGTGCTACTGGCCATTTGTATGTCTTTGGTAGGGTATCTGTTAACTCTTTTGCCCATTTTCTACTTTGGTTTCTTTTGAATTCTAAGAGTTCTTTATACATTAAAGATACAAGTTTTTTGCCATATATATATACATATATATATATATATATATGCATGTGTGTGTATATATATACATATACACTTTTTTTTTAATTGGAGGATAATTGCTTTACAATTGTGTTGTGTTGGTTTCTGCTGTACAACAATGCAAATCAGCCTATATCCCCTCCCTTTTGAGCCTCCCTCCCACCATCCCCATATCCCACCCCTCTAGGTTGTCACAGAGTGCCAGGCTGGGCTCCCTGTGTTATTATGTGGCAGCTTTCCACTATTATCTATTTTACATATGATAGTGTATATATGTCAATGCTACTTTCTCAATTTGTCCCACCCTCTCCTTCCCCTACTGTGTCCATGAGTCCATTCTCTACATATGCACCTCTATTCCTGCCTTGCAAATTGGCTCTTCAGTACCATTTTTCTAGATTCCATATATATGTGTTAATATGAAATAACTGTTTTCCTCTTTCTGACTTATTTCACCCTGTATAACAGGCTCTAGGTTCATCCACCTCAGTTCAACTGATTCACATTTGTTCCTTTTTATTCCATTACATATATATATATATATATATATATATACACATATATATGCATATATATTGAAATATATATTTTGAAAATATTTTGAAAATACTTTTTCCTATGCTTGCCTTTTCATTTTCTTAATGGTATCTTAGGAAGATCAGAAAATTTTCATTATGATAAAGTTAAATTTTTCAACTTTTCCTTCACATTTCATGTTGTGTTCCTAATCTATGCCAGTACGTGTTCACAAAGGTTTTCTTATATTTTTCCTTTAAAAAGTTCATAGTTTAGGCATTTACATTTATGTCTGTTCAACATTTCAAAGTACTGTGTGAGAATGATGTGAAGTACAATGTTCATTTTTTTCCTAAGTGGACACCCAGTTGTTCCAGCACCATTTGTGAAAAAGACTTTCTTCAAAGTTAATTCAATACACACACACATATACACACACAGACTATCTTCTGTTCTAGCCTTACATCAGTACCATGCTATCTTGATTACCATAGCTTTTAGAAATCTTGAAAGCAGGTAGTGAAAATTCTCCACTCTTGTTCTTCTTCAAAATTGTTCTGACCTTGTATGTCCTTTGTATTTCCATATAAATTGTAGAATCAAGTTGATAATTTCTCCCCTGCCCCCCCACAAAATTATGCTATGATTGAGCTATAATTCTATGTCCGTGAGAACTGATACCTTAATCCGGAGTCTTCCAATTCGTGAACACATATCTTACCATTTATTTAAGTGTCCTTTCATTTCTCTCAGCAACATTTTGTAGTTTTCAAGTTTCATAGTGTACAGTCTTAATACCTAGTGTTAAGTTCATCCTTGATTACTTCATGCATTTTACCCCACTTTTTGGGATCACTATTTTTCCTTGGATCCTCCAGTAATTCATGGCTAATATATAAAAATACATTTTTTTTTTGCATACTAACTTTTATCCTATAACCTTTCCACTTAATTCTAATAGATTTCTTATAGATTCCTTAGGGTTTTTCTACATATATGATCATGTCATACTTGAATAAAGGCAGTTTTACTTCTTCCATTGTAATTTGTATGCTTTTTTATTTGTCTGCCTTTATTGCACAGATGTTGACCATGTACTAGGACCAATGAGGTGCTGAGTAGAATTGACAAAACAGACCTACTTGTTTTGTTCGCAATCTTACACTGAGTCCGTCACCATTAAGTCTGATGTTAGACGTGATTTCTTTTCTTTTTTTTTTTTTTGTATCTGCCTTTCATCAGATCAGAAAGTTTCCTTTTATTCTTAGTTCACTGAGATATTTTACCATGAATATATGTTGAATTTTGTTCAATGCTTTTTCTGTAGGTAATGAGGCTTATATTGTTTTTCTTCTTTATTCTGTTGACATGGTGATTGATATTGATTTTTTAATATAAACCAGCTTTGCATTCCTAGGATAAATCTTATTTGTTCATTTTGTATTATTTCTTTCATGTATGGCTGGATTCCATTTTCTGATCATTTGTAATTTTGTTTCAATGTTTATGAGGAACACGAGTCCACAGTTTTCTTGTAATACCTCAGTCTGTTTTTTTTATCTGACTAAGGCTGACCTTATAAAACAAATAAGAAGTACTTATATTTCTGCTGTTTTCCAAAAAAGTTTGTGTAAAACATGTGGTTTCTTTGATAAATATTTGATGGAATTCACCAATGAAGCAACCTAGCAAATCAGCAGTAGTCTTTATAGGACATCTTTTAGTTTTGAATGCTGTATCTTCTATAGATATAGGCTATATAGACTTTCTATTTTACCTAAGTTGGTTTTGGTAATTTGCACTTTTCAAGAAATGCTTTTTTCATCTAAGTTGTCAATTTTTTGGCATAAAGTTGTTCACAATACTTCCTCATTTTCCTTTTAATGCAGCAGGATCTATAGTGATAAATTCTTTTATTCTTTTTATTGTTGGTTGATTGATTGACTTGGCTGCACCTAATCCTGGTTGCAGCATGCAGACTCTTTGCACATTGCGGGTGGGCTCTCTAGTTGTGGTGCTCGGGCTCAGTATTTGTGCTTACGCTTAGTTGCAGCACGGCATGTGGGACCTTGGTTCCCCCAGCCAGAGATCAGACTCCAGTCCCTGAATCTCAGGTCAGATTCTCAACCACTGCACACCAGGGAAGTCCCAATCCTTTTATTCTTGATATTTGGTAAGGTGTATCTTTTTTCTTTTTTTTTCTGATCAGCTTGCCTAAAGGCTTATCTATTTTATTGCTTTTATTTTTTTCAAAGAATCAGCTTTTGGTTTTATTTTCTGGTTTTATTTTCTCTCACTTTGTATTTAATAACTTTTGTCCTTATCTTTATTATTTTTTTTCTTCTGTTTATTTTGGGTTTCATTTCCTCTGTAGTGTACAACATGCAGATTCTTAAAGTAGAAGCCTAGATCATAATGCCCTTTTTTATCCTGGTAATATTCCTTGTTCTGAGTCTACTTTATCTAATATTAATACAGTCACTCTTTCTTTTGATTAGTTTTTCCTTGGTATTTTTTTTTTCATTCTTTTAACTTTAACTTGGTTTTTGATCATTAAAAATAGGTTTCTTGCAGGTATCACAGAGTTGAGTATTGCTTTTTTTAAATCCAGTTTAGCGATCTTGGTCTTTTATTTAGGATCCTTAGTTCATTTACATTTCATAAATTATTGATATGCTGCTGCTGCTAAGTTGCTTCAGTCGTGTCCGACTCTGTGCGACCCCATAGACAGCAGCCCACCAGGCTCCGCTGTCCCTGGGATTCTCCAGGCAAGAACACTGGGGTGGGTTGCCATTTCCTTCTCCAATGCATGAAAGTGAAGAGTGAAAGTGAAGTCGCTCAGTCGTGTCTGACTCTTAGCGACCCCATGGACTGCAGCCTACCAGGCTCCTCCATCCGTGGGATTTTCCAGGCAAGAGTACTGGAGTGGGGTGCCACTGCCTTCTCCAATTATTCATATAGTTGGGTTTAAATCCATAATCTTGTCATGTGCTGTTTGTATTTGTCTGAATACATTTTTTCTCATCTTTATTTTCTGAAGGATGTTTTTGCTTAATATAGACTTAATATAACTTAATCTAGGTTAGCAAGTTTGCTTTTTTCTTTGTACTTTTATCAGCATTTTAAATGTTTTTCCATTATGTATTAGCTCACACTCTTTCTAATAAGAAGTCTGATATCATTCTTATCTGTTCTCTTATATAATATGATATTCTCTTATCCTCTGGCTGTTTTAGAATCATCTCTTTATCATTTATTTTTAGCAATTTGATTAAGATAAGCCTTGGTGGGTTTGGGGGGCTTTGCTTGTTTATGTGATTGTTCATATTGGTTGGGGTTTGTTGAGTTTCTTGACCATATTATTTTATGGTTTATATCAAACTTGGAATTTTTTTCTTTATTTCACCAAATACTTTTTCTATCCTTTCCTTTCTTATTGGATTTCAGTTACACATATGTTCAGTTCAGTCGCTCAGTCATGTCCAACTTTGCAACCCCATGAATTGCAGCACACCAGGCCTCCCTGTCCATCACCAACTCCTGGAGTTCACCCAAACTCATGTCCATCTAGTCTGTGATGCCATCCAGCCATCTCATCCTCTGTTGTCCTCTTCTCCTCCTGCCCCCAGTCGCTCCCAGCATCAGAGTCTTTTCCAATGAGTCAACTCTTCGCGGGAGGTGTCCAAAGTACTAGAGTTTCAGCTTTAGCATCAGTCCTTCCAAACAACACCCAGGACTGATTTCCTTTAGGATGGACTGTTTGGATCTCCTTGCAGTCCAAGGGACTCTCAAGAGTCTTCTCCAACACCACAATTCAAAAGCATCAATTTTTCGGTGTTCACATATGTAGAGTACTTGAAATTCTTGGAAAGATCACTGAGGAGCTGTTCACTTACTTTTTCTTTGTGTGCTTCCATTTGGATAGTTTCTATTCCTGCATCTTCAACTTAACTGATCTGTTCTTCTACACAATCTAATCTTCTGTATTTTCATTCTGTAACATGTTTATCTTAGATATTGATTTTTTCATTCCTGAAAGTTCCATTTTCTTCTTTTTAAATGTTTTATTTCTTTCCTCACTAACTTCAGTAAAGAATCTGTGTGCAATGCAGGAGACCCAGGTTCAATCCCTGGGTCTGGAAGATCCCCTGGAGAATGAAATGGCAACCCACTCCAGTATTCTTGCCTGGTTTTGCAGAGTCAGACATGACTGAATGACTAACACACACATAGACACACACACTAACTTCATGTTTCTCTTTAAATACCTGAGCATATTTTTTTATAGCACTTATAAAGCCATTACATGTTAATTTTCTCTTGTCATTTCTAGGTTTACTGATTGACTTTTTCCTGGTTATGGGTCACATTGTCCTGCTTTTTACACATGTAATAACTTGTATTGGATGCTGGGGATTGTGACTGTTACACTTTGAATGCCTAGATTTTATTGGTTTTCATTAAAGTGTGTTTTTCAAGTAGTGATGTATGGATGTGAAAGTTGGACTATAAAGAAATCTGAGTGCCAAATAATTGATGCTTTTGAGCTGTGGTGTTGGAGAAGACTCTTGAGAGTCCCTTGGACTGCAAGGAGATCAAACCAGTCAATCCTAAAGGAAATCAGTCCTGAGTATTCCTTGGAAGGACTGATGCTGAAGCTGAAGCTCCAATACTTTGGCCACCTGATGCGAAGAACTGACTCTTTGGAAAAGTCAGAGAAAGATTGAGGACAGGAGGAGAAGGGGATGACATCCATGGTTGGATGGCATCACCAACTCAATAGACGTGAGTTTGAGCAAGCTTCGGGAGCTGGTGATGGACAGGGAGGCCTGGTGTGCTGCAGTCCATGGGGTGGCAAAGAGTCAGACGCGACTGAGCAACTGAACTGAACTGAACTGAAAGTTTGTTTTGGCAAGAGGTTAATTTCTCTGTGAATCAGCTTGATCTTTTTGAAGTTTGCTTTCAAGTTTTAAGGAATGTCAAGAGTAGCCTCTACTCTAGGGTTAGTCTAGATTTAGTACTAAAGTGTGAGCTTTCTTGAGTCCCCATTTAATATTCAGTGTCTTACTACTCTGACTACTTGGAACTCAAATAGATTCTAGTCAAGTGTGATCTCTGAGAATTGCTTGTTTTATACCTCCCTCAGTTCAGCCATCTTATCTTCTGTCGTCCCCTTTTCCTCCTGCCCCCAATCCCTCCCAGCATCAGAGTCTTTTCCAATGAGTCAACTCTTCGCATGAGGTAGCCAAAGTACTGGAGTTTCAGCTTCAGCATCAGTCCTTCCAAACAACACCCAGGACTGATCTCCTTCAGAATGGACTGGTTGGACCTCCTTGCAGTACAAGGGACTCTCAAGAGTCTTCTCCAACACCACAGTTCAAAAGTATCAATTCTTCGTTGCTCAGCCTTCTTCACAGTCCAACTTTCACATCCATACATGACCACTGGAAAAACCATAGCCTTGACTAGATGGACCTTTGTTGCAAAGTAATGTCTCTGCTTTTCAATATGCTATCTAGGTTGGTCATAACTTTTCTTCCAAGGAGTAAGCATCTTTTAATTTCATGACTGCAATCACCATCTGCAGTGATTTTGGAGCCCCAAAAAATAAAGTCTGACACTGTTTCCACTGTTTCCCCATCTATTTCCCACGAAGTGATGGGACCAGATGCCTTGATCTTCATTTTCTGAATGTTGACCTGTAAGCTAACTTGTTCACTCTCCTCTTTCACTTTCATCAAGAGGCTTTTTAGTTCCTCTTCACTTTCTGCCATAAGGGTGGTGTCATCTGCATATCTGAGGTTATTGATATTTCTCCCGGCAATCTTGATTCCAGCTTGTGCTTCTTCCAGCCCAGTGTTTCTCATGATGTACTCTGCATATAAGTTAAATAAGCACCTCCCTAGTGGTTCCTTAATTGGCTTTGAGGGATTTTCATCCTCTGCATGCAAAGCTTACAATTCATTTATAGACTCCAGTGGACCTCTGGGCAAGTGTAGGGTGCTCTTTCTCTGCATGGTGCCCTACGGTCCAGTTCCCTGACCTAAAGACTGCAGCTGTCTGAGCCTTCCCAGCCACTGGTTTCTGTGTCCTCAATGCAAAAGGGTCACTGCGCTCTGCCTAGACTCTCCCTCTATGAGCTGAGGTCATTGAAAGGATGACTCCACATTGCTTTCTTACATTTACTGTAATCTCTTAAAGATCACAGTGCTGCACTGCCTATTACCCAAAATCTGAAGTTGCTGTTGTTTAGTCTCTAAGTCATGTCTGACTCTTATGCAATCCCATGGCCCTTTGCCCACCTGGTTCCTCTGTCCATGGGATTTCCCAGACAAGAATACCAGAGTTGGTTGTCATTTCCTTCTCCAGGGCGTTTTCCTGACCCAAGGATCAAACCCACATCTCCTGCATTGAGCCACCTGGGAAGCCCAGAGTCTGAAGACAGTTGTTTAATGTATTTTTGTCTAATTTTCTAGTGTTTCTGGTGGGAGAACAAGTCCAATCTCAGTTACATTATCATATTTGGAACTGAAAGTCAAATGCTGTTTTTTCTGTTATACTTTAAGCAAAATGATTTTCCGATTTAAGTAAAATTAACATTAAACTACAAAAGACTTAACCTTCCCCTTCAAAGATCACAGTAATCCCTTTTCATCATTGAAAAGATTTGGGAAAAAGAAAAGAACAAATGGTCAAAGAAATCCTAAATGGTTACTTTGTAGGATTTCCATTAAATGAATGTGTGTACCTCTTCACTTAGCAACAACTCTCTGCCTCACTGCTTTTGTTCATTTGGATTCTTGGTTCTGGATTCCCCCATGTAGTAAGTCCCCCACTTCGTTCCAAATGTCTCTCAGCAGAATTTCTTGCCTAATTATCCATCTCTTCAGAGTCCAACTCCCCATGCACGGACCATCTATGTGGGCCACACTTCAGTGGTGGTGGGAGACCAACTTAGGGTTTATTGCCTTTGACCAATGTAATATCTATTATTATCAGCAGACACCTTCTGAAGAAATACTTCTGCCTTTGTTGTTTAACCCAAAAGGGTACATCTAATTAATCCAGGAAGAACAAAGGCCTCTTGGCCAGTCATTGGAAGTGAACATTTTAATTAAATGAGGTCTTTAAATGTCTCCAGGTGGGCAGTTAATAAAACAAGAGAACTTTCAATGACATTTAACCAAAATTTATTTCTCTCCCTCCAGTCTCCAGAAGAGCAATAGAAGGAAGCATTCAAAACAATTCCTTCTTAATTGACTTCCAAGGGATGATACAGTTACCCGCCAGGCAGTTACAGGCTAGATGTTTATTTTATTTTGTTTTTACTATTTTAATCAATTTGTTAAATGGCATTTTCATTTATTTATTAATTCAGAAACACTGAATTATTTATTTCACTCTTATTACATGTCATCCCTTATCCTAGCCATTCCCTATTGGTGGCTGGAGATGGTGGCTGTTCCCAAGATTCTCACAGTCTCCTAAAGGAGCAAGGTGTGTAACTGGATCATTATGATATAATGAAGTCATTTTAGGGAGATGTGCTCAGAGCTACAGCAGTACAGAAGGAGTCATTCTCTATGCCTGGCAAGAACTCCCAAGGGGTTACCATTTCAGCAATGATTATGGTCAATATATCTGAACCTCTCAGAATTGAGCCAACCTTGAACTGGATACATGGTAAGAAATATAAGGGGAAGTAACACAAAAGAAGAGAAAATAGTATAGTAGCCCACCCATGTACTATTCATAGTTTCAATATTATCAACATATAGCCCATCTTGTTTCACCTATACCCCATCTTCTCACTGGATTATTTTAAGGTAAATATATCATATCATTTTATCTATATACACCTTAGCATGTTTCTTTAAAAAAAAAAAAGGATTCTTTATAAAAACAAAAGGTATTGCCATTTTTAACATAACAAGTGTCATTATTTCACCTCCCAAATTGAAGTAAATCCTCAATATAATCACTGCACAAATTTCCCTGCATAAGAGCCCAAAGTCCGCTTTGGTTGAGAGGGCTCCCGAAGTTCATTCCACGGTGACCTGTCCAAAGCCTCCTCACCAGGGCCCTCAATACCCTTCCCCTGCAGCTCCTGAGCCCAGGCTGATCTGGCTAGGATTGTAGCAGTGTTAACGACCAGCAGGGGGATCTGAAAACTATTTTCCTTGCCATACCTCTTATCAGCTATAGCTGAGTCTGAGTTTCCTTTATGCTCCTGCTTTACTTCCCTGATAAGTTTCCGACCATTTGACTACCGCACACGTGACTATCTGTGGTGTCTCTAAACCTACTACAAATTCTTGGACACGTCTTCTGTTGGGAAATGATGTCAGTGCCCCAGTTGAATCAGGGTGGCTTTGGACTGCTGATCAATACAGTCGAAGTGATACAATGTGACTTACAAGGCTGGGTCATAAATGGCCAGGGAGCTCCAGTCATTGTGGCTGCACCGGTGCACCGTACGCAAAGCATGGAGAAGTCACAGGCCACATGGAGACATCACATGTGGACATTCCAGTTGAGAATCCCAGTCAAACCCAATCTTTATACCAGCTCAACAGGCACCACACCGGCAGTTGAAGAAGTTTCCAGCTGATTCCAGTCCATTACCAGTTGAGTCATTCCAGAAATCTGAGTCTTCTCAGCTGAGACTTGAGGTATTATAAAGCAGAGACGAATCATCTCCACTTAATTTTTATTAGAGAGTGTCCCATCTGAAATCCTTACCCACAGAATAATGGATTCAGAATAATTAAATGGTGAATGCTTTTGTCACTAAATTGTGTGGTAATTTGTTACATACAACATTAATAACCACCCTAGTTCTTGCATGCCTGTTTCCTTAGAGCATTGAAAGTGAGAGTGGTAGTCGCTCAGTCATGTACCACTCTTTGCGATTCCATCCTCTGTCCATTTCCCAGGCAAGAATACTGGAGTTGGGTGCCCATTCCCTTCTGCAGGGGATCTTCCCGCCCTAGGGATTGGAGGTGGGTCTCCTTCATTGCAGGTAGATTCTTTACCGTCTGTGCCACCAGGGAAGCCCAAAGGAGTGAGATGCTATGTGTACATCACATGCATGTGTACATGCTAAGTAGCTTCAGTCGTGTCCAGCCCTCCAGGCTTCTCTGTCCATGGTATCCTCCAGGCAAGAATGCTGGAGTGGGTTGCCATTCCCTTCTCCAAGGGATCTTCCTGGCCAAGGATTAAACCCAGGTCTCTTGCATGGCAGGCAGATTCTTTATGGTCTGAGCCCCAGGGAAACTTTTGCCACAAGGAAGAGGTTATTTGTTTGCACCAGTCTCTCCTTACCTGTTCTTCTTGTTGCTGGTGCAGCTTGTTCTGCTTCAGGTCCCCCACCCTTCAGAGACCATGCCTACTTGAAACAGAATAGGACCCTACGGGGCTATTCCCCTACCCAGGATAGACCCCTGCCTTGTGTCCTCCACTGACTTTTGTCTATAGAAAAGCTTTAGCCAAAGAATAAGTTTAATCAGAGAAGTGAGAAAATGCAACAGCAGCAACCAAACAAAACCAAATAACTGTTTAGGCATTTGTTGTTGTTGTTGTTGTTGTTCGGTTGTGTCCAACTCTTTGTGACCCCATGGACTGCAGCACGCCAGGCTTTCCTGTCCTTCACCATCTCCCGGAGCTTGTTGAAACTCATGTCCATTGAGTCATTGATGACATCCAACCATCTCGTCCTCTGTCATCCCCTTCTCCTCCTGCCTTCAATCTTTCCCAGTATCAGGGTCTTTTCCAATGAGTTGGCTCTTCGTATTAGGTGGCCAAAGTATTGGAGCTTCAGCTTCAGTCCCTCCAAGGAAAATTCAGGGTTGATTTTCTTAAGGATTGACTGGTTTGATCTTCTTGAAGTCCAAGGGACTCTCAAGAGTCTTCTCCAGCACCACAGTTCAAAAGCATCAATTCTTCAGCGCTCAACCTTCTTTACAGTCCAACTATCACATCAATTAGGCATTAAACAAAATCAAAGATCTTTAGTTCTCCCTCAAGGGCTATAAATAATATTCTGAGCTATATCCTTTGAGCTGTTTTATATATACTGAAACCCCCACCAGGTGAAAGAAGTTAACTACATGATGCCAAGACTGTAGTCATGATAGAAGCTTGCCACAATTCCAAGAACTGGCCTCAAGGAAATGGGAGCAATAAAGATGATGTTGATTAGACCACCTCATGATCAGTTTCAAGATACTGTCAGAACTGATGGTGCTGCTTTGCATGGAGCCTCCTCCCTCTGTCTGTGCACCCTTGAAAGTTCCCCTTAAAAGCTCTTGCTCATTGATTGTCAGTGGGGAATCAGCCTTTGATTGCTGGTCTCCAAAATAAAGCAAACTTTCCACCAGCCTTGCCTCTTGAGTATTGGCTTTTGAGCAGGCAAGCAGCTGGACCTCACTTTCAGTAGCAAACTGACACAGAGCCCCAGAAAGGAATCAAAGGCCTCCCTCCCCCAGACCACGGTCCTCACTTATCTCAGGTTATGACAGTGGGAATATCTATTGCCTTCAGGGGAAAGCCTTTCCCCACAGCAGGGTGTTATATGGTTCATGGCCTCAACAAAATAATTTGGTACATACTGGATCATCCTAATTGCGACTTTCATTCATATTCATGATCATCTTGGCTCAAGGTCCCATTTATCGAATTGGATCTGTTGGCTGGCTGGTTAGGATACTAAAATTGCAAAAAGCACTTTCTTTGGTCTCTGTTGGCCAGGAAAGTCAGGCAACTCACTAGCACAGCAAAATTAAAACAAAGCAACAGTAAACAAGCAAAAATAACAAAATAAAAATTACTCGGGAGAAAGACAAGAGGGAGAAAGACTAAAGAAGAGTCAGAGTAGCAAATGCTGGCAGTCAAAGAAAACAGCTATCTCCAGAGCTCACTGAGAACTTGTGGTCCAGGGGGACATTTACTGAAAGGGCATCTGACTTGTTTCTAGAACACGGCACAATTCAGAGTGTGTCAAGTTCAAGGTACTCCAATGGGTTTGGAACTTGACAGAGTGTGTCAAGTTCAAGGTACTCCAATGGGTCCAGGGGGACATTTACAGAAAGGGCATCTGACTTGTTTCTAGAACACGGCACAATTCAGAGTGTGTCAAGTTCAAGGTACTCCAATGGGTTTGGCTCAGCTTCCAAGGGAGCGTGTATTACTTGGTCTTTAATAACAATAACATTTGGGCTTCCCTGGTGGCTCAGTGGTAAAGAATCCACCTGCCAGGGCAGGAGACATGGGTTCAATCCCTGGTCTGGGAAGATCCCACATGCCAAAATGCAACTAAGCCCATGGGCCTTTGGTCTCTGTTGGCCAGGAAAGTCAGGCAACTCACTAGCACAGCAAAATTAAAACAAAGCAACAGTAAACAAGCAAAAATAACAAAATAAAAATTACTCGGGAGAAAGACAAGAGGGAGAAAGACTAAAGAAGAGTCAGAGTAGCAAATGCTGGCAGTCAAAGAAAACAGCTATCTCCAGAGCTCACTGAGAACTTGTGGTCCAGGGGGACATTTACTGAAAGGGCATCTGACTTGTTTCTAGAACACGGCACAATTCAGAGTGTGTCAAGTTCAAGGTACTCCAATGGGTTTGGAACTTGACAGAGTGTGTCAAGTTCAAGGTACTCCAATGGGTCCAGGGGGACATTTACAGAAAGGGCATCTGACTTGTTTCTAGAACACGGCACAATTCAGAGTGTGTCAAGTTCAAGGTACTCCAATGGGTTTGGCTCAGCTTCCAAGGGAGCGTGTATTACTTGGTCTTTAATAACAATAACATTTGGGCTTCCCTGGTGGCTCAGTGGTAAAGAATCCACCTGCCAGGGCAGGAGACATGGGTTCAATCCCTGGTCTGGGAAGATCCCACATGCCAAAATGCAACTAAGCCCATGGGCCACAACTATTGAGCCTGTGCCCTGCAGCCCGCGAATGGCAACTATCAAGCCCACGTGCAGCATCTACTGAAACCCACATTCCAGAGTCTGTACCATACTGAGCTGCTTCAGCTGGGTCTGACTCTGTGCGATCCCATGGACTGTAGCCCCCCAGGCTCCTCTGTCCGTGGGATTCTCCAGGCAAGAATACTGGAGCGGATTGCCATTCCCTTCCCCAGGGGATCTTCCCAACTCAAGGATAGAACCGGTGTCTCTTACATCTAACCTGCATTGGCTGGTGGGTTCTTTACCACCAGCGCCACCCAGAACGCCCTGCTGCACAAGAGAAACCACCAGTGAGAAGCCGGCACCCTGCACTGAAGGGCAGCCCCGCTTCCCACCACTAGACGAGGCCCATGCAGCAGCGAAGACCCAGCACAGTCGAAAAAATACAATTTAAAGAACAATAACATTTATGGCAGCTTATGAAATGTATAGGAATTTTCATAATCACAATCTTATTTGATCCTCACAGCCCCAGGCAGTGATAGTTACAGCAGTATTACTGCATTTAAAACTGAGCAAAGTAAGATGAAAATAAGAAAAGTTATCTTCTCAAGGACTCCCCATTTCACATTTCTTTCTATACATCACAACGGACTTTGATTCAATAATTAATTGACTAGAAACTCAGCTCTGGAAGTTATGCAGTGACAGAGATATCACTCTTCTTTATTCAGAAGAGACAAATAATTAACAAGAAAGTGGCTATCAAGGATTTTCCAAGTGAGCAAGTTCCAGTGTCCTATCTTATTCAGTCCTATATTTACCTTTATAAGGAATAATCATAGCCCATTAATCGAACATTTAATGGGATCAGCATCTTAGATGCTTTATATAAACCTGACAACAAATGTGACCGACGTTCATTTTAATGACAAAACTGAGGCTCAGAGAGGCGAAGTAACTCACCCAGCGTTGCACAGTCAGATAATAACAGAGTCTGAATTTGAATGAGTGCCTGAGTCTAAAGTCTTGGTTCTTTTTTTATTATTATTATTAAATATTAATAGCTGATTTACAATTTTATTGCAAATTTCCTCTGTACAGTGAAGCAACTCAGATATATATATATACATATTTTTTCATAGTCTTTTCCATTAAGGTTTGTCACAGAATATTAAATATAGTTCCTTGTGCTATACAACAGTATGATCTTGTTTATCCATCCTATATATATGTTTACCTCCACTAATCCCAAACTCCCAATCCTTCCCTCTCCTACACCCTCTTCCCCTTGGCAACCACAAGTCTCTTCTCTATATCTTTGAGTCTGTTTTCATTTCATAGATATATTGAATTGTATCATATTTTAGCTTCCGCACAGAAGTTATATCACATGGTATTTGTCATTCTCTTTCTGACTCACTTTGCTTAGTATGATAATCTCTAGGTCCGTCCATGTTACTGCAGATGGCTTTGTTTAATCCTTTTTGATGGCTGAGTAATATTCCATTGTGTATATACCGCATTTTCTTTACCCATTCACCTGCATATGGACATTTAGGTTGTTACCATGTCTTGGCTATTGTAAATAGTTAAAGCCTTGGTTCTTAAAGACCACATTTTATTGCCTTGGTAAGCAACAATGTGCTAAGTCACATGTGATGTGTCTTATCTTTGAGTTAAGGGAAAGTTAAATTCTTTCCAGCAATCACTATCAAAGAATGTCAGAAAGTGTTATATATAAAAATATTGGCAAGCGTAGTGGGGAGGGAAGAGGAGCATCATCAAAATCTAGTTTAAATGTTTTGACTTAATTAAACTTCAGTGATCTGGAGGAATTACTTTTCCAAATTACATTTTTCCTTGCAGTTCAGTGCACATGAGTTGTTATTCCACATTTACTTTGTATATATGCTTATGCTCAATTGTGTCCAACTCTTTGTGGCCCTTTAGACTGTAGCCCACCAGGCTCCTCTGTATGTGATTTTCTAGGCAAGAATACTGGAGTGGGTTGCCATTTCCTTCTCTAGGGGAATCTTCCAAGCCCTTATCTTTATTATTAATATTTTTATTGCACTATTATCTTTATTTACATAAAGCAAAAGGATTTTCTTCTAAAAATTAAAAAAAAATCTTGATCAGTAGTTAAAAACATTTACAAGTACATACCCCCATAATTTTTTGCATATGAATAGATGAATAAATGTGATATATTCATACTGGATTCTTATGGCACAATCCTTTTCTTTGTGACTTCTCTTCTTTGAACCGTTCCACATTTCTGTCATTTCTACCTTCCTGTGGTTATGTTTTGAATAAGGTTTCCTTTTTGCCTTTTCATTATTTTTGTTGGTGTGATCAAGCTGCTTTCAGTCCAGTTTTTCCCCTGTTATTTTGCAAGTCTCACCTCCCCTTCATTTCATTGATGGCTGCAGTCCCTTTCTGTGCTCTCAATCATGCTTAGGCTTTTCTGTTTTATTTGAAGAAGAGATACCAGTGGTTTCTCCTCTACCCCAGGTGTCCTATTTTTTCCATTTTCTCCTGATCCTAATGATACCAAGTTTTAAAATATACTCATTCCCCTTTCTCTTCCTGTCCTTGACAGCCTGCCTTCCTCACCATGAAACTTCAGGAATGGAAAAATTTAGTCCTTCTTCCTATCTCCAACTTTTAGACTTTGCTGAGATAGTTAAAATCATTGGTTTGTCTTTTCAAGAGCTCATATTTATCACTTCATATTATTAAAATGGGCTTCCCTAATGGCTCAGATGGTAAAGAATCTGCCTACCATGCAGGAGACTCTGGTTTGACCTCTGGGTCGGGACGATCCCTTGGAGAAAGGAATGGCAACCCACTCCAGTATTCTTGCCTGGAGAATCCCGTGGACAGAGGAACCTGTACAGTCCATGAGGTCACAAAGAGTTGGATACAAGTGAGGAACTAACATTTTCATTTTCATATTAAACATATTAAAATCTCCCAGGCTAATATTATCTATTAGATTTAAAATAAATATATTTTGCAAGCCTGGTTTCTCATCACTGTTTCCTCCCTTCGACATTTCCATACTGATTTTGTTTTTCCATTCCTTTGTTTGGTGTCGTTTCTAGAATCATTTCTTCATATGGAGAAGATAGATGCTAGAGTCTCTGATTACTGGCACAACCACAATTAAATTCCTTTCATCTTGACAAGAGAATGATCATTGGTTAGTTGTAGGATTCCTAGATTGCAGGCTTTTTTTTTTTAAGTAGTTTTTTGGGATGTTAGTTTGCTGTTGCTGCTACTATTATCAATAAGAAGGCTGATTCCTCATCCTGTGTAGGAAATCTGACTTTTCTGGAAAGTCTTTTTGTCTGGAAGTTTGTGAGATTTTTCCTCCCACCCTTAGAATTACCAAGACATGTCTTCTTTAAAAAAAAAAAAAAAAAATCAATACTACCAGAAACTCACTGATTCCTTTCAATATGCAGACTCAAGTCTTTCATAATTCTGGGAAGTTTTCTACTATAATTTAATTAATTCTCTACTTGATTTTTTTCTTCTAGGACTTCTTTTAAAATTACTGCTACACTACTTTTCATGTCAGGGCTCCTAAATATATCTTAGGAAAAAAATATATTTTCTCATCATTTCTACTTTGCATTTTGGATTTATTTTTTGCTATTATTCTTCCAGACCCACTAGTCCCAATCAGCAAATGTTTGGCTAGGAAATCCTCTTTTTGGGGTCAAGAAAGTCTCTTCCCTCTCCACATGCTGGCTGTGCTTCAAGTGTATTTTATGATCCTTCTGTTTGAATGTTCCTCTTTCCCCATCAGCAGCTCTAGTTCATTGTGCAGTGTTATTCGTTCTGGCTGATCTTCCTTCTCTAAATTCTGGGCCTTGTTCACTGGGAGCAAGTCCTTCATGAGCTCCCAGGAGCTCAGGTGGAATGTTGGGGACCCTAAGCAGTGGCTGGATCACTGAATCTCTTGGAATCCACTGCTTTAAGATTCTCACTAGGGATTCTCTAATGGCTCACTGGTAATGAATCTGCCTGCAATGCAAGAGACCTGGGTTCGATCCCTGGGTTGGAAATATCCTCTGTAAAAGGAAATGGCAACCCACTCCAGTATTCTTACCTGGAGAAGTCCATGAACAGAGGAGCCTGGTGGGCTACAGTCCATGGGGTCACAGAGGCAGACACGACCGAGTGACTATCACTTCACGTGTTGATTAAAACAAAGATTGTAATATTAAGAGACTTCCCTAATGGTCCAGTGGTTGAGATTTTGCCTTTCAATGAAGGACGTGTGGGTTCAATCTTTTGTCAAAGAGTTAAGGTCCCACATGCCTCATGGCCAAAAAACCAAAACACAAAACAGAAGCAGTATTGTAACAAATTCAACAAAGACTTTACAAGATGGTCCACATCAAAAAAGTCTTTAAAATAAAAAAAAAAAATAATAATAAAACGTTATTTTTTTAATAATAAATACTACTACTAATAATAAAAACATTATTATCGTTGAGACGCATTCTCCTCTCCAGCTGAGGATCGCTGTGGACTAGCCACTGCAGTGGGGAGAGAGGTCCCAGCCTTCTCTTCTCTCACTTCCCTTTTGTCTTCTTCTGCCAGCTTGCCAGTGTCTCTGACCCAGGGGCACCAAAGCAGGGAGATGAAGAGCAGTGAACAGAGTAGGAGTTTTTACTCTAATGACAATGGAAGGACTTATGTTGAAGCTGAAACTCCAATATTTTGGCCACCTGATGCAAAGAGCTGGCTCATTTGAAAAGATCCTGATGCTGGGAAAGATTGAGGGCAGGAGGCGAAGGGGACGACAGAGGATGAGATGGTTGGATGGCATCACCGACTCGATGGACATGGGTTTGGATGGAATCTGGGAGTTGGTGATGGACAGGGAGGCCTGGAGTGCAGTTCATGGGGTTGCAAAGAGTCGGACACAACTGAGTGACTGAACTGAACTGGACTGACGTTTTTCCGAGATGGCTTCGCTCTTTGAGTTTGCCAAGTGTCACATCTGGCGTCTTCTCTTGTGCTGGGACTTGGTGCTCTCCTGAGTGCTTCTGCTATCTCCAGCCAGGCCATGGGCATCATCGTGTTGTACGTTCCACAGCATGAACAAGAGAGTTTCCTGTGGCTCACTGGACGCCTTAACGTCCAGGTTTGTCTTCTGACTCTTCACTGAAGACCCTTCGCTGGGATCCCCTCTTTGCTCATCTCCCACTCATCCAAAGCAGTCCTCTCGGACAAGATTCAGACCAGCTCCTAGTTGGCTAAGTCACATTCCCACAGTTGGAAACACTACACATGGACGCTTGATGCAATAATCTCTGAGAACAGAAACCAATCTCAAGGCAGGACCATGTTCTTAGTTGGTACCATCAGAGAAACTAGCCAAGCCAGTCAACTCTCTCAGAATTAATTTCCTAGGAAGAAGCTTTATCTCCCCAGGGGCAAGGAACAAACCAAGCTCTTCAAGTAAATTCACTGAAGATCCTCTCTTTTCATGGGGTTCACACCCCAACTACCTCTTTGAGTGGAGAGAATGGTTTACAGCTATGCTCTGTCCAAACAAATCTTCTCCTAGGTATGACTCTCAACCTTTAAACCCTCAGTGTAGGGAGAGGTTTAAAATTTGCATTCTGTATAGGGAACAGACTTGTGATTGCCAACGGGGCAGAAGGTGAGAGAGGGATGGATTGGGAGTTTGGGATTAGCAGATGCACAGTATTATCTGTACAAAGGATAAACAATAGGTCCTATTGCATAGCACAGGCAACTATACACAATAGCCTGTGACAAACCATGATGGAATGAATATGAAAAAGAATGTGTATGTATATAACTGAATCACTTTGCTGTATAGCATAAATTAACAGAACATTGTAAATCAACTATACTTCAATTTAGAAAAAATAAAGATTTGTGTCTTGAGTTTTCAGTTACCTCCTTTTCCAAGTCCCCAAGGGTGGCTCATCTCACTTTGTAATCTACTATCTACTGTATCTTGGCATCTCAAACATGATTTTTAAATCCATCAGTTCAGTTCAGTTCAGTCGCTCAGTCGTGTCCGACTCTTTGTGACCCCATAAATCGCACCACGCCAGGCCTCCCTGTCCATCACCAACTCCTGGAGTTCACCCAGACTCATGTCCATCGAGTCAGTGATGCCATCCAGCCATCTCATCCTCTGTTGTCCCCTTCTCCTCCTGCCCCCAATCCCTCCCAGCATCAGAGTCTTTTCCAATGAGTCAACCCTTCGCATGAGGTGGCCAAAGTACTGGAGTTTCAGCTTTAGCATCATTCCTTCTGAAGAAATCCCAGGGCTGATCTCCTTCAGAATGGACTGGTTGGATCTCCTTGCAGTCCAAGGGACTCTCAAGAGTCTTCTCCAACACCACAGTTCAAAAGCATCAATTCTTCACTGCTCAGCTTTCTTCACAGTCCAACTCTCCATATCCTAATACAAATGATGTTTGCATTTGCCAAATTCATAGCCTGATTTCTACTTCAAATGTTTGTTTTGCACTTCCTTTCAAATGCTTCTGAAAGATTTTTTTCCTTCAACATTAAGTACCTTGAGACTAGTGGATTAGGAACAGTTGTTTATAGTAAGGGTCCCCAACCTCCAGGATCTAATGCTTGATGATCTGAAGTGGAGCTGATATTAATATAATCATAATAGAAATAAAGTGCACCCAACCCATACCTCCCCACCCCAATCTATGAGAAAAATCATCCTCTATGAAACTGGTCCCTGGTGCCCAAAAGGTTGGGGACTGCCGATTTAGAAATCACAGAGAATGTGGAGTGTTTTATATTTCAAAAATATTTATATCACAACATCCTCAAATTGATTTAACAAAGGAGAGACTGCTGGGGCTGCTGCTGCTAAGTCGCTTCAGTCGTGTCTGACTCTGTGCGATCCCATAGACGAGGAGAGACTAAATACTAACAAATGCCCTTTTCTCCTTCTGGTTTGTACAGCTACACAGATATTCACAGCCTGGAGCCAGACCACTCCACCAACACAGAAGATCCAGAATCAGGGTCCATCTTGGTAACCACAGGAGCAGGCAGGCAGTGACATCAGAAGCCAGCACCGTGACTTCTGTTTGCCTAGTGCTGCTGCGTTGAGGAAATCACAAGGTGGTGTAAGGAAAACATTAGACAAAAAGCCTTTCATTCCTGTTGAGAGGTGCTTGGGAATGGTTTCTAAAGGAAGTTTCTGAATCCCCGCAGCCATTTTTAAACCTTCAACTTGCATTAATAAAAGGTATATAGAAAAGAACTTGACAATTTGAAAGTGATGTAAAGTAATAAGAATGCAGATTCAAATAGATCTACTCTCTATTTTTCATTATATTATATATATATACACACACACATATGTATGTATATATGTATATATAGGCTTCCCAGCTGGCTCAGTGGTAAAGAACCCGCCTGCCAATGCAGGAGACCTAAGAGACGTGTGTTCAATCCCTGGGTCGGGAAGATCCCTGGAGGGGGAAATGGCAACCCACTCCAGTCTTCTTGCCTGTAAAATCCTGTGGATAGAGGAGCCTGGAGGGCTACAGTCCATGGGGTCACAAAGAGTCGGACGTGACAAGCGTCCAGCACCAGCACATACATTCTCTTTAAACCAATTGTTAGTTTTGGCTTTTAGTTTGACTATATAGGCACCCAGCTGTAAGGTGGTTATGCCATCACCCCAGACTCAGTCAGACTTGTATAAAGTCATTTTCATATAAACACAAGTTGGATGCAGTAATTAGGCTGGCCTATGGTGTTTATTGATTTCTGCTTGAACTCTGCTTTTCCTAACGCTCCACTTTCCTTCCAGCTACACTCCAGGCTCTCATATTACCTCCTCACACCTGTTCTGCTCCATCATGACTTCCAGCTTCACTCATTACTTTTCAGGGCATCTCTAAAACTGTACCCTGAAATAACATGCCACACACCAGATTTATTATTCAGAATGCTCATGCATGTAATATATTTGGCTTACAGCCTCAAAAAAATAAGTTGGAGATTTATCCCACTAAGAAAATTCACAAGCCCCATCCTGGTTATAAGAACTAGCAGTTGGTTAGTTGTTCTCTGGGCAAGAGAGAAACAATTTTCTGGCTGCACTGACTGCTTAAGATTATTAAAAAGAGGGGCTTTCAAGAGAAGCTGAAAGGACGTCCCTGGGGGTGCAGTGGTTAAGACTTCACACTTCTACGGCAGGGGGCATAGGAAACTAAGATCCCACATGCCTCACCATGTGGCCAAGAAAAAAACAAAACAAAACAATAATAGTTAAAAAAAATAGAAGTTGAATGGCCCAGTCTATATGAGTTCCCGATATCTTGGCAGACCATTATTACTCATGATTAAGGGAGGCCTAACAACCCTCTCAAAGAAAAATCCATGTCACATGATATGTGCAAAAATGAGAAAAGCTCTACAAAGAAATGTCATCTAGCAGCAATCCAACACATTCACAGCCTGACTCAAAGGACAGCACTCCAGCCCCGAGATCTGCCCGGTTGCAGGCCACTGTCGATGACTACACAGGCCATGTCATACGACCCAGGACTCCAGGCTATGTTGATGTACCTGCTCAGTGACGTAGTGGCCGTGTCACGCCTCTCTGGAGACACAGCTTAGCTGGAGATGCAGGACTTCTGACTTAGGACTGCCGACTCCCTGATCCGTTAGGTCGCCCCTAAGTAAGTGTCTTGTCTCCAGGGAGTCCCTCCCACGTAGGAGGAGGAAGGCCCAAACAGATGACCCAGTGCTTTAGCAGAACTGGCTTTGGAGAAAGACATATATACAAAACATCAAGACAAATCTTTAGAGTAACTCTTTTTAAAATAGTGTTTCTGAGTTCAAAAATAACTCATCCAAAGACAAACATTTTAAAACTTATTTTATGTGAGCAAATCGGCTGAGTGAATTGAAAAGTTGTGGGACTTGTGCAAAACCAATTGTTTCTGCAAATGGGTTATCCCACTTAAAACAAGTCTGACTCTGCGACCCGGTGGACTGAGCCTGCCAGTCTCCTCTGTCCATGAGATTTCCTAGGCAAGAATACTGGAGAGGGTTGACATTTTCCTCTCCAGGGGATCTTCCGGACCCAGGGATCAAACCCAGGTCTCCTGCCTGCACTGTAAGCGGGTTCTTTACTGACAGAGCCACAGGGGTGTGCTCATACATGCCAAAACTTGTTTTTACAAAGAGTAGCTATGAGAATGCTTGCTCTTACCAGGGTGACTCCTCTGCACAGTAAAATTGTGTAGTATTATTTAGCAGTGAAGCACACCCCCTGGTGGACATAAGTAGGAATTTAAAATCAGTAAAACCTTTACATAAATTTCATTCCTATTTAATGTTTAAATCACAGAATTAAAAATTAAAAGGGGATAGCTGCTTCATTTGGTGGGCCATAAGTGCTGTAGGACTGTAGAAACTTTATGTTAATGTCAAGGCTTTTTAGGCCTTTGTAAGGGTTGAGATGAAAAGCCATTTTAGGGTTTGGAATGGGACAGGGGTCTCTCAATCTTGGCACTATTGACATTTTGAGCTTGACAATTCTTTGTCTGTTCTGGGCATTGTAGGATGTTCAGCAGATCCCTGGCCTCTACCAAGCCAATGTTAGTAGTACTACTCCACACACACACACACACACACACACACACACACACACACACACACGCATTGCTAACACTTACAAATAACCCCTAGTTGAGAACCACTGGAGTAGGAGTTACAGGGATGACATGATATGATATGATATCATTTAATAAGATCACTCTCTGCTTCTCTGTTGAGGCAGGCAACAGCTAGGCATGGAGATGGTAAAAAGCAGTCAGATTCTAGATTTATTCTGAAGTTAGAGCTGACGGAAAGATTTGAAGGACAGATATGGAGTGAGAGGGAGAAAGAATCAAGGCTGACACCCAAGATTTTGGCCTGAACAACTAGAATTATGTTGCCATTAACTGAGGTGGGAAAACAGCAGGAAGACCTGGCTCTGGAGTTGTTTGGACTTGAGGACCCAGATCAGGAGCACACAACTGTGGATGTTAGCTTTGAGAGGCATTGCAGACACCCAACAGAGATGATGTTATTAGACAGTCTAGAAATCAGGAGCGAGGTCCAGACTGTTGCTATAAGTTTGGGAGTCAGTACCTTATAGATAATATTATAGATAATGTTTAATGAACTTAAGAAATGAAAAAAATTATATGTATTTATGAAAAAGGGTGATGTTCTGGAATTCATGTGTCTCTATGCAGATTTTTTTTTCTTTAAAAAAAATGGTTTTATCCTAGTAGGTCCTTTCTTAATGTTATCTTTAGTCAATATCTATAATTTATCATACTTTCTGCAATAACTTAATTACCTGGTTGTTTCTAGATTATGAGCTCCTGAGAATGAAGATCTATCTTGCATCTTTGTAGCAACTGGCACAGTGCCTGGCATCTAGTACATAAAAGATGTTTATAATTTAATAGGAAATTCACTCCTCTGAAATGAAATTACCTCTACAATAAGATGACAGCCATTGAGATTCTCAATTAATTCAAAATTAGCAATAACTCAGACATAATTCTAGTTACTAAGATCTTTAGATGATGTGGCATTATCAAGGACTCTTAGCCACCAACATGTGCTGTGGTGAATCCTACAATGAAAGGGATATCATTCTTGCCTTGACTGCAACCATAGAGTCTCAGCTTTTATGTGTTTCACATATTGGGACTCCTGATAAGATTTTACTTGATAAAAGAAAATTAGTTCTATGGTTAAAACCTATGAAGTCATGAATCAATCCCAGTAGTCTGTTGCCATCTGACTCATCAAAAGATGTGCCTGAAAACTGAAAAGCACAGTCTTCCTGTTATCTTTAACAAGTTTTAGTTGATTAAGTAAAAATTGAGTTAGTGCATGTTGGTAGCTAAGAGTCCTTGATAATGCCACATCATCTAAAGATCTTAGTAACTAGAATTATGTCTGAGTTATTGCTAATTTTGAATTAATTGAGACTCTCAATGACTGTCATCTTACTGTGCAGGTATTTTCCTTTCAGAGGAGTGAATTTCCTATTAAATTATAAACATCTTTTATGTACTAGATGCCAGGCACTGTGCCAGTTGCTACAAAGATGCAAGATAGACCTTCATTCACAGGAGCTCACAACCTAGAAGAAACAACCAGATAATTAAGTTATTGCAGAAAGTATGATAAATTACAGCTATTCACTAATGACAACATTAAGAAGGGAGCTACTAAGATACTTAGCTACTAAGATTTTTTAAAGAAAAAAATCTACATACAAAGACACATGACTTCCAGAACATCACCCTTTATCTTTAGTTACGGAGTTGGGGATTGAAATGTACACACTGCCATATTTAAAATGGATAACCAACAAGGACCTACTGTGTAGCACAGGGAACTCTGCTCAGGATTAGGTAACAACCTAATAAGGAAAAGAATTTGAAAAAGAATAGATACATGTGCTGTAGTGAATCCTACAATGAAAGGGATATCATTCTTGCCTTGACTACAACCAAAGAGTCTCAGCTTTTATTTGTTTTACATAATGGGACTCCTCATAAGATTTTACTTGATAAAAGAAAATTAGTTCTATGGTTAAAAACTGTGAAGTCACGAATCAATCCCAGTAGTCTGTTGTCATCTGACTCATCAAAAGATGTGCCTGAAAACTGAAAAGGCACAGTTAGTCTTCATGTTCTCTTTTAAAAGTTTTAATTGATTACGTAAACATTTGCCTCATCATGTTATATGTCCACTATGTGCCAGAGAATATGTAAAGGGCTTTGTATATTAACACTTTATCTTATTTAAATGTAACAATGCTATAAATTCTTTGAGATACAGATGAGGAAACCGAGACTCAGGGATAGTAATAAATATACTCCCAAGATATCTAGTTAATAAATGGCAGAGTTGGCTTTGAAACCAGATTTGATTCCAAAAATAATGGGCTCTTCAGCCATACATGTATGCCTATGAAATGACTACAAATGGTTTTATAATGTAGGAATTGCTTTTGTGATGAAGGTGAGGGGAGAAAGGAAGAATGAAAATAAGGAATTAAAATTATATTGTAACATGATTATAGCCCTTACAGATAATGCTAGAAGAGTATCTGTGCAACAGAAACATGAATGTCCCAGCAGTGGAATTGTGGGTGGTCTGTTTTCCTTATCTCTACTCTTTTTTTGGTATTGTCCTTGATTTTTTCAATAAAGGTGTATTGTTTAAGGTGAGCCATAATTCAGCAGAATTGATAGTGGTGGTAGTGGTGGTAGTATTTTTTATTATAAAAAAATAACACACTAAAATTGAACTGAAGAGTATAATAAACTGCCATACACCAATTGCTCATTTCTGGTAATTACCAACTGCAGTCAATCTTGTTTCATTTATATTGCCATCCATCTCCCTCCCTCTGTTGTTCTGAATCAAATACCAAACATGTCATTTCACTGTATTTTAGTAGGTGTCTTAAACATAGCTGCAATAAAGCCTAACAAGTAAACATAGTTCCTTACTGTTATTAAATAACCAGTGGGTATTCAAATTTCCAATTGTGTCATAAATGTTAGAAACTTTTTTTTAAATTTTTGTGTCTTTGATTTAAGATCTAAAGATCAGGTCCACCCATTGTGATTGGTTGATGCCTTCTTAGTACCTCTCACCTTGTATGTTTCCCCTTCAACTTCCCTCCATCAGTTTTTTTCTCTTTAAAAGTTACTGAAGAAATAATTGTGCCAGCACCATCCCTTTGTGTCATTCAACAATATACATTGTTCTCTTTCCTGTGAATTGGTAGATGCTCGATCAGATTTAAGTTTGATTCTTTTTGGCAAAATAACGCTATGGGCAGTAGTCTGCGCCTCCCTCAGAGATGCAAAGAAAGCATCTCTGTGTATTTTAAGCAGCTCATCAATAGCATGACCAACGTTTATTATCTTCATTAATTCTTTGGAAGGTGCAAAATGATATTGCAATTCCATCATTCCTTTTTCACTCATTAAGTGGAACTTGTTTTTTGGTTTTGTTTTGTTTTGTTTTTTTTAAAGAAAAAGTGTCCCTCATTTAGTTTGCATACCCAGAGGTATGGGAGTTTGTATGGGAACTGTAGGAAATACTGAATTACTTTCTGTTTATTTACAACTTTTCAAAATGATGAGCTAGCTTGCTAGCATCTTCCAATGGTGAGCAATTGGTGCTTTGGTTATGGTATGGTGTGTTTGTCTCTTCATTTAGTCTCATTTGGATTCTTGTGTTTTAAACATACTCAGTGTTTCCACCCACTACAGATATTATTTTCTGTATCGATGTTCAAATTGTGCTATCTTCTGCCTGGCTCATGAGTCTTTTGAGAGTCCGCTAAATTGTCCTTGATAATTTCCTTGCTATCTGACCTGACAAGATTTATAGGCTCATTTTACACTTTTCCTATTGAATACATCTATTTCTTCTTAAAGTAACTTGAGTTTATGCTGATAATTCTAATTAAAAACAAGATTATATTAAACTTCCATTTATATTTCCTTTTTCTTTAGCCAAGAATCCTAGTCCTAAACAATGAAAGGAATAATGGAATTAGAAAATCATAAAATTATTCTCTTGCCTTATTCCACAATGTTTTAATCCCACACAATAATCTCAGAATGCTGACACTGTCACCAACAATAGGATTGTCAAGAGACTAAGATGATTTTGGAGTTCTTTTTTACTTTAGGACACGCCCACTAGGGAGGTACAAATTACTGCATTTATAGCAATTATTATAGTTATCTGCTGGCAGCAACTGGCTATATATTTGGGTACATTTGTTTCGTTTATGTTTTTATTGTTTTATAACTCTGTAAAAATACTTCCCTTCCAGCCTATTCCTACACCTGTCCCTTATTGATAACCATTTTTTAAAAGTCATGGTTAAACCTTTGGTTTTAAAAATGTATAAGCAGATATTTGTATGTGTACAAGAGTGTGTGTGTGCATGTGTAGAGCCCTATCCTTCTTAAATAGTAACCTGCTTTTAACATACTTTCCTCTAGTTTGCTTCTTTCAATTAACAATTGAGAGAAATTGCTTCTAGAGAAATAGCTATTTTTATAGCTACATCATATATATATGTATATATATAATGTATATAGTATGTTCATTACATGGACATACCATAGTTTTTAATCAATCTCTTGAACATATATATATATATGATTATATATTATATATTCAAAAACATATATGTGTGTGTTTGAGAGAGATTTTTAGAAATTGAATTGCCAAGTCAAAGCACAATTGCATATGTAATTTTGCTAGTTATTGAAATATACTTCCATAGTGACTGTTTTGCAATGACAAATAGGAATGTAGGAGAGTCTTTCCCCAAAACTTTTTCAACAAATATTTTGTCAGATTTGGAATATTGCAAACCTATTCCCAGGTGGCAAAATGGCAAAGAAACTGCCTGCCAATGCAGGAGATGCAAGAGGTGCAGGAGACACAAGAGATGCAGGTTTGATCCCTGGGTGGAGAAGATCCCTTGGAGAAGGAAATGGCAACCTACTCCAGTATTCTTGCCTGGAGAGTCCCATGGACAACGGAGCCTGGCGGGCTACAGTCCATGAGGTCACTAAGATCAGATACGACTGAGGGACTGAACACACACACACAGACAAACCTATAGGTAAGAAATGGTGACTCCATCAACTTCCGACAAGCTATCAAACCCGGGCCCCCTGCATTGGGAGCATGGAGTCTTAGCCATTGGCCACCAAGGAAGTCTCTCCATGTACTTTTTTCATTTTTCTAAGTGAGGTTGAGTATCTTTTCACAAGGTTAAGAACCGTATGCATGTATCCTATGACCGTCTGTTCATTTCTCTGGCCTCGTTTTGATAGGGTTGTGGGTCTCGTCTCTATTTTGGAAACAAGTCAATCATTCTGGTCAAAATCGTTTTCAACCCTCTAATCATATAACTTTTCATACTATGTGTTTCTTGAAAAGTGGTGAGTAGCACTACATATTCCAAATACAACCCTATTACATTAAACATGAGAGAAGAAACACTGGGCTTGAGTCATCTACCATTTCCTTGTCAATTAAAAAAACAAAGTCTGTGCCTTATATGTCAAGTCATTGCTGAGAATGGAGATTTTCTCTGCCCGTAAGCTTGTTGCATCCAATTGACTTTCTTCCCTATCCTCAAGGTAACTCTGATATGACTATACACATTTCTCCCTAAAACTGATTTTAACTATGTTGCAAACTGGCTAGTTACAAATCACTTAAACCAAGCGACCTCAAATGCTTTTTAGAAAATGTCAGGACATTAATAAAAGTCAATACTTAAGTCATTTGCCCTTGCCTGCTCCGTTTCTTTGGCTATATAATAAAGCAGTTGGAAAAAAATGATTCTGGTCTCACATCTCTTCCTTCTATGGAGACTCTACCCAAACTGCTTTTAAAATGCATCTCCAAAACCTTTTCCAAATTTATTCTCCAATTCTCAACATGGCTTCCACTCAATGTCCCTTAAACCTTCTCAAGCTTTTTTAAATTGCTTATTAAGGTGTGGGCTCTGCATCAGAGGAATCAGGCCCACCTGAGTCTGAAATGTCTGTCTGGGGCCCCATCCCAGAGGTATGGACTCAAGAATTGGGCTGAGCCCCACCACCCCATCCCTGACTGACACATGCTCAGGCTCGAGAAAACAATGATATAGACTAACCTTGCCCACAGTTATGGGAATGCTCATGCTAAAAGCTGTTAGCCTCTATTGCCTTAATACTGAAGTTAAGTTCTAGGTATTTTTTCATGTATATTATCTCCCCAGCTAGGCTATAAATTATGGAGAAGGGAATGGTTACCCACTTCAGTATTCTTGACTGGAGAATCAGACAGAGGAGCCTGGTGGGCTACAGCCCATAGGGTCACAGAGTCAGACACGACTGAGCAACACACACACACAGGCTATAAATTAAGAAGTCATAATCTTCAAGTCTTATTCTATCATAACTCTTATTCTATCATAACTCTCATTCTATCATCTAGCATGGTTCTAGTCACGTTCCAGCACTTGCAAAGGCTTAATTACATATAGCTTGATGCATCTATTGTTGCTTTGAAATAGCACAATAAAAATTTACAACATTTTTTCAGAAAAGTATTTCACAAAAGCAGTCTTAACAGGTAGGAAAATTACATTTGGCCTGCATCAATGCTCTCAAATCTATTGTTTTAGAGCCTTGTACTGGGAAAACTGGAAGCTTATGGCAGCCTCAATAATGTTGCCTCGAGTAGTCCAAGTCCTAATCCCTAGAACATATAAACAACTATGTTCCTTACATGATAAAAGGGAGTATGTGGATGTAGTTACAGACTTGAGACAGGGAGACTGTGTTGATCATCCACGAGCTCCCGACAACGTCCTCATCCTTGTAAGGTCCTAATAAGCAGGAAGGAGACACTATGACCAAGAGATCTATGACCACAGAGGCAGAGACTTGAAGATGCTGTAGTTTGAGTGTGAAGATGGAGCAAGTGGCAAAGAACCACAGAATATAAGAAATGCATTTCAGAAGCTGGAAGAGGCAAGGAGATAGTTACTCCCCTGCAGCCTCATGAAGGAAGCAGCCCTGCCCACACCTTGACTTCACCCCCATCAGACTGATTTGGGGCTTCTGGCCTCCAGAACTGTAAGAGAACTGATTTGTGCTGTTTTAAGCCACTAAATCTATGGAAAGATGTTACTGCAGCAATAAACCAATACAAAATTTTTGGTGAGTTTTTATTGTGAAATATTGGATTTAGAAAAAAGTACAAAATGTCAACGGTCAGATGTGTACAGGTACAGTATTTCAATAGTCTATACATGTGAACAGCTTAACAGGTTCACTGCAGAATGCATATTTAAACCAATACAATCTAAAAAGGACTGCAATATTCACAGGCTATTAATACATAAATAACTGGAGCCAAAATGACCCTCACTGGTAAATGCTAATCAATTGCTGAAAGCAGCCTAAAAAAGCACAATATACGGCACACCATAGTATCTCCTTACAGGTCCACATTGAGAGGATATTAGGTCATTAGGTCAATACACTACAGATCCAGGACTGGGACTCATTACTAATTTATACAATTGCAAAATAATTAAGTTATAAAACCAGGTCATGGAATAAAGAGAGGAATTTAATTAGGACTAAATACTGTGAAGCCCCTAAAATGTTTTAGCCTCCGAATTTACAAAGCTTAATTATTTAGATTGATTTCAATTTTTAATCACTTACCTACAAAAAAGGGGAAGGGGCACCTTTCTTTTGTAGCAGCTCCAACAAGGTGTAAGAACTATTACACAGTTTATTTTAAAACCACAATGACCACTGTGGATTGACAAATGGCTATGAATCCAGAATACAAACAGTATAAATTTTAAAGAAAGGTAATGACTGTATTATGAATTTAGCAAATCCTGAAAACATTAAAATCTGTGTTAGGAAGGCATTAGCTATCATTGTTGAGAGTACTAAATTTAGGAAAATTATTGCATGAGGTCTCATAAAAACAAACTGGTTTAATTTTTCCAAGTCTGACTGATTTAATATTTTACTATCACTTGAAAATTACCCTAGATTATATGTATTCAAACTGGATAAAAAATTATTTGAAATCAGTTTAAAATGAAACTTTAGGAACAATCTACTGAAACATGAATTATGTTAAAAACAATTAATACAATCATCCTGTGTTCTGAGGAAAGAGGATAGGACATTCTTAGAAACCAATCTTCAAAACTGATAAATTTAGTAACAATTTACTAAAAACAAATTTATCCTTGCCCATAAATTCCTAAGAGGAGACTTTCTACTCTGTACAGTATACCTGGCAATGTTTGATATTTTAAAAATGAACTGAAAAGTCTGAATTGGCATTTACTAAGAAGGAGATCAATTCTATTACAGGCTGAAAACCACTGGATCAGAATGCAATTAGTCAATAATTTCTCCTAACCTATCCCACCCTACCTTTAACCTTTTATAGACAATTTTAAAGACTCTGATATAATTTTCTTATAAATAGTGCCTGAATCTTACAGTAGATTCCAATTTATTCAAAGATAATCACAGAATGATATAAAAGATATTTAATTTTTCCAGATTTGCTTTAAACTTACAATTTAAGTATGGTATACATAAATATTAACTTAGATAACCACATATTATAGAGAAAGCAGATATATGGACCATTGAAGAAAATTTTTTTTTAATTTTAATAAAAGAAAAATAAAACATGTAACTCACAAAATATGAACATGAAGCCATATGACATAAAAAATAAAATTATTCTACCCATACTGATTTAAAATTAAATCTTTTGGGAAGTATTTTAACATAATTCAATGAATTCAATGACCAACAGTTTCCCATACCACACAGAAACAAACCACGAAATCATCTCAAGTCTAATGCATTGTCAGTTCTTAATGCAACCGCAAACATTTTACTAGCAACTTTTCCTTCTGAAATAGGCTTCTGTACATATGCATTTATATACAAACATTTATTAAACATGATTTTAAAACAAACCGTATGTACAAAAGATCAGCATTCCTATAAATAAAAACATTAGGTGGCAAAAAGGCACTTGTAAGTAAAAATCTACAGTAGTTTTTACAAAACAAACACATTTTACCTTGGATACTGTACAATAAACATTAATTCCTATACCAATAATGAAAATACTAGTTTACTAACTAATGTTAACAATGTAACTTTTAAAAACATATTTACATATACTCTGAAGTTCATTTAATAAAAGCACCATGATTCTCTCCTATTTCATGTTGATGAAAAGTATAAACACAATTACCAAAAAACCAGTGTTCACAATTTTTCTTGTTCAAAAGTTTTTGTATTTCTGAATTGAAAACTGTTTATATGAAATTAGCATAGTGTAAAACAAAAAACAAACAAAAAGCCCTGCTGTTCTGACTTCTGAAAACCATCCTACTCTATTATTGCATGTTGCATTTTATAAAGGGCACTAGTCATGCACTCCTTTACAACAATACTATTGCTGGCAAAAAAGTTCCTGGATATCAAATAATTAAAAAGTTACTTCAAACCAGTTGAAGTTTCATTTGAATGTTTTACAACTTAAAAAATGCTGTATATCAATTACAAAAGTGAATAGGAAACACGCCAATTCATTTGGTGTGCAAAAATATTTTTTCACTACACAGAATTTAAGGGCTTCACAGAATTTTTTTCAAATTTTACATTTTCAGCAGAAACACTTAACGAATAAGCACTTTCTCAAGGGGATGTTAATATGCTTCCACTTTTGTCAAACTTTTTACCCTTTGACAACGCTGCAACCTGTTTGAGTAGCTCTCTGTTTTTGGCCTGTGGGAGACAAAAACATTTACCATTAAAAATATTTCAAATATTAAGTCATGCTGAAGAATACACACTATCAGAATGAAAGAGGTATTTAGGCTCATCTCTTTGATATGTAAAAGGAAAACTTTAGATTGGTTTGTCAGCCCCCTTTGTAAATGTCCATATTAATGCGATTGTTGTCCAGATTCAACTGGTTACAAAAAAAGCAACTTAAAGTGAATCCATTTAAAACAGGGTCAAGTTTTTAAATAAGGGGAAAATATTTCAGCTTTATTGTAAAAACATGAAGCAAAAGCTATGAATATAAGTATTATTTTATAATGAATAAGATCAAATAATTCAAGTGATAATTTGAGAGGACCATTTCCAGAACTATAAAGACCTTCATTCTGATGTGTATACCTTATAAAACACGCATAAAAGGTCCTTTTTGCAAAAATGTACAGACTTTATTGCTTTGCCAAACAGACTACTCTGTTAACAAGACTTAAATAATTTTTTTTGAAGCACCAATCAGAACCACACCTTTCTGGTCTTTTGTTGTTCCTTTAACTGGCATACAGTTAATCTGGTATTGGCTTTGATATAATTTGAGTAGTTATACATCATCACTGTGGCTTATGTTTGAAAATCATTTTCCTTTACAGGTCTTAAGATCTTTTTATTATCTAGACTTTTTTAACCTCAGTGCTTTATCTTCTAATTTTAGCCTTTGTATGGCAAGGTAACACTGCCTAACCTGTCTCAGGCTTTGTACTTAGCACCTCACCCTTCTCCAATCAAATTCTCCCTAATTAATACCCATGACGACCCCCAAAATGCAAATAACCTAGCTATCTTATATTTGCAAGTCAAATCAATTTTTTACGTTCTACTGCATGATTAACAGCATTTCTCTATTCCATGATTATTAAATAATTAAGGTTATAATTAGGACTTTCAGTTTCAAATTCAATTTCAGAGAACCATAAAGAATCTAAAAGGATTTTTATTTTCCCTTTAGAACTAGTTTGAGAAACTCAGAGGACAAATCAATGAGAATGCCTGGCAGTTAGTGAAAGTCAAATACACCCACTCATTATTAACTGGTGTAACACTCAGTTGACCATCCTAGTAAATACGGTAGTCATAAATTGTTTTCTTTTCATTGTTAGCTACATATATTACTTAATTTATAATAGACTCACTGGCTAAAACAAGGAATCTTAAGAAACAAATTTTAAAATACAAACTAATGAAGGGCATAAAAAAAGGAAATGTTTGCAAAGTTGCTCCAAAGAGATCTCTGTCAGATCTGTAAGCTACATTATGTAGAAGTGTTTACAATGACATAGCAAATCATTAAAAAGTTAACTTTTAAACTACCTTTTCTCATTCATGATTAAAAAATAAACAAAATATCAATGAGTTTATAATTGTCATATTCTAAGTATGAAATACAAGAACTCAAACGTTAGATATTACAAGGGTGGGGGAGAAGAGGGAGAGGATGAGATAAATGGAAAGCAGCATGGAGGCACATACACTGCTGCTACTGCTAAGTCACTTCAGTCATGTCTGACCCTGTGCGACCCCAGAGACGGCAGCCCACCAGGCTCCCCTGTCCCTGGGATTCTCCAGGCAAGAACACTGGAGTGGGTTGCCATTTCCTTCTCCAATGCATGAAAGTGAAAAGTGAAAGGGAAGTCCCTCAGTAGTGTCCAACTCCTAGTGACCCCATAGACTGCAGCCTACCAGGCTCCTCCATCCGTGGGATTTGCCAGGCAAGAGTACTGGAGTGGGTTGCCATTGCCTTCGCCCAGCACATACACTAACATATGTGAACAGACAGCCAATGGGGATTTGCTGTATGACTCGGGGAACTCACACTGGGGCCCTGTGATAACCTAGAGGGGTGGGGATGGCGGCAGGTGGAAGGGAGATTCAAGAGGGAGGGGACATATGTACACCTATGGTTAATATATGTTGATGACAGACATCAAACCAATATTGTAAAGCAATCATCAATTAAAAATAAATATTAAAAAAAACATTAGGTATTGAAAAGTTTTTCCTTTTAATTCTTTATCAGCGAATTTTCAATCTGCATGTATTATTTAGTATCCTAATCACATCATTAAATCTGCTGATAAATTATGTAAGAAAAAAGCCTTTAAGAAAAATCAACGGTCAGTTGCTAAAAGGAGACAAGTCTAAATCTTATTCTGATACAATTAAAATACACTTTATAATAATATTTAGTTACATGCATTAAAAGTTTTATCCTCGTATTTATTACTTCTTTATTACACACCATGCAAAAATCAATTATTTAAGAACTCCTAAGCAAGTTGAAAATGTTTAGAAATGCTGGCCTAAAGGAAAGAATATGTGTTAATCACAGATGCTTCTCTGATTCCTGGTTTTGCCATTTATCTGCTATGTAATTGAAATTTATTTTCTCATATGTAAAACAGTACTCACACCATCCATCTCAACAAGGGTTGAAAGAACTAATCAAATATACAAAACACTTAACCTAACACAGTGGCTGGTATACAGCAGGCACTCAAATGTTATTTCCCTTTTCCTTTTTATCACCTTATCCCCTAAATGAAGGTGTATTTTTTATTGGATATTCCTCGTATTTCAGATAATCTGGTTACTGTTTGGTTGGTTGGGTTTTGTTAAGGGTTTTTTTTTGGGGGGGGGACAGTTTTTTTGTGTTGCTCAATGATTATTTTTCAGGTTTGGTAATTTCAAATGTTTTGAGAGCTATTAGAACAAGGTAAATTTTCTGCTTCAGTGTTCAGTTTCTTATCACAAAAAGATAAGAACAACAGTTCACTATATTTACTCAGGTAGAGAACCTTACTAGTACATGGCTGCTAAGGGGAATGGGGTTAAAAGAGGATACTTAACTGTGACAGAAGGTCACCAATAATAACACAAATAGGGAAGTGGTCTAACAGCAAGAATGAAACACAAAACCTGAGTAACCTGAGGTGGGAGACAGTGCAGAACAGAAGAAAGTATAGTTAAATCTGAGTTAGAAGATGTAGGTTTCTATGCCACTTCTGACTACGTTTCCACAATTTCATGTGTAAAATGAGGACATCACATAACTCAAAGTTACACTAAGGTGCAAATAAGACAGCCTATGTAAAATTATGTTGAAAATGTACACTTTCATCTTATTATCAGTTATTATTCTATGAAATTTCAGCTATCAACCAAGAAGAGGTGGGCTACGGATACTAAACAGACTAAAATGTCAAAGAGAAGTCCCCTGTGCTTACAACTACAAAATCAAACAACGAACTGCTCTTCTGAACAGTGAGATGTACTAAGGTTTATCAAATTTAAGTACTCCTCACAGGTTTTTTGCTGTATCATTCTGAATTTATTCATGTTTTGGCTACATCAAACTGGAGATCACCATGCAGAAGATTTTATTTCCAGTTATCAGTCAGCCCTAACAACTGAATGAGTAACACAAAATGAAACTACTATTTGCTGGTGGATGAGAAATGATAATGTACAAGAAGCCTAGTATATAAAAAGGGCAAATCTCTCAGAAAAGAGGGCTGATGGGTATTTCCATAAATCACCACTCATTCGGCAAACTAACTGAACATCTACTATGTGTCAGGTTCTACGGAAGTTTCTCTTCACAATTCTTTGACAGTAAGATCAGCATTAGGACTAGCCAACCTCTACCTTGAATTTCAGCAAGTTCCTAATCCACTTTACAATCTTACTCAATGTAAGCTATGTTAAAAGAATGAAGAACACAAAACCAAAAGATAGGAACAGCAAATATCCCTTGGTGTTACAATGTTTAAAAAAAAAAAAAAAAAAAGGTAGGGCAGTATTAATTCCTTCCTTCCCAAGCTGCACTCTCCCAACGGATGGCCCGAAGTCTGTGTGCTGCCATCTTCTATGCTTTTAAGACAACAAATGTCAGAATGTATAAATTAATAGAACATGTAATTAACTTAGTGCATCTGATTTTTAAATTCATGAGACCAGGGTGAAAAAAGGCTTGAAGAAGGGGATAACCTGTGTCTATGTTGGATGTGCTCCATCTCTGTGTGCCAGACCTCAGACACCACCCTCTTTGTCACTGTGGTGACTCCTGGCATCACCATTCAGTTGTTCTACATACAGAAACCCTACCGAGTACACCCTGCAGTACTCGGAGGCTGGCCTGTACAGGATCCCTCCTGTGGATACTGAGAGCCCTATTTGCTGCTGCTGCTGAGTTGTTTCAGTCGTGTCCAAGTCATGCAACCCCATCAACTGTAGCCCGCCAGGCTCCTCTATCCATGGGGATTCTCCAGGCAGGAATACTGGAGCGGATTACCATTCCCTGCTCTAGGGGATCTTCCCAACCCAGTGATCAAACCCAGGTCTCCCACTTTGCAGGCAGATTCTTTACCATCTGAGCCACCAAGAAACCCCAGAGCTCTGCTTGGCACTTTGGAAATCGTAGTCCAAAGGTTAAGGTGCACTCTTGGGCCTTGCATCTCTGCATGCAGCATGAATTTCCTTCACTTGAGGTCCCTAAAAATTGGTGTGTACCTCTACTTCTCCTCCATATCTGGGAGGAAACAGAAGAATAGCTACACAGTGTACTAAACTTAATTTTCACCTTAGTTTCACGAATCTGAAAACTCCATCTAAATTTCAGGCAAAAGTTTTCAGATTTAATCTACTGAATCCCCTCTATCAAGTGATTTCAAGCAACAACTTTTAATGGGAGCAGGATTAAAAACTATTATAAACTCAAAATCAAAGCTGAAAGTGCTCTGGATATGCATAAAGTAGGGATACCAATATGATTCTAAGAGAAAGAATACTATTAACCACATTTAGCCATCCTTGCCTAACAGTTTACATAAATTATCTCATTTACCTGGAGTTGTTCCACTGTTTCTTTGTGAGCTTTTTCCATACTGTTCATCTTTGTTCTCAAGTTTGACTCTTGGTACTGAAAATCTGCCTTAAGTTCAGTTAACTGAAAGGTTAAAAAATATATAGATAAATATTCATATATATGCATATATACAACCTGATAAACAAACACCCACCATTTTAAATATTTTTCACAGTAAACTCACAATTCATTATAAAATGGAGAATGTTAACAGATTCCTGCATTTTGTAACTTATCTAGAATTTCTGTTTTGTGAAATGAATTCTAATTTACTAGTTTAACACTAATATTACGATAATATTGAAACATCAGTAAAATTTTGAGAAGTTGCTGTTTTTGTTTCTTTTTAAGGTAGTTTCACTGGACACAGAATTTGGCAACTGGTACGCCAACAGGAAAGCTTAGTGGTTAATGCTTTGGAAAATGCTTCGGTTAAAACATACTTCACATATAAAAACAAAGTAAACAATACAACTGGTTTCAGGTTAAAACAATCTTTCAATGATAGAAGAAAAAAGGTTCACACTGGACAAGTATGAAAATCAGAGAAACAGTTTTATCAACTGAAAGCTATATTGCTTTTTCCTTTAAACTTTATGTCCAGAACTCCATATCTGATACCACCTAAGATCTGAGGTAAAGATGGAGAACAAAACACAGAAATACAACTAACATGGAATGAGAAAGGAAAGAGGGTTACTTTAAAATTTGCGCTTAGACAACTTAAAAAAGTTAAGGGATTTGAGAAAGACAGCTAACTACATGACAATTTTTCTTCATAAATATAGATGGCCTAAAGATATAAAATCTCATGACTTCACACTAAAAAATAAGTTGGTATTATATAATTTCAATAAAAGAACCAGGTAGAAGATAGATTCTGGTCATTTTTATAGATTGATTGCTTTTCATTATTTTTTTAAATTGGAATATAGTTGCTTCTCACTGCTCTGTCAGTTTCTGCTGTATAACAAAGTAAATCAGCCTTACATATACGTATATCCCCTCTTTTTTGGATTTCCTTCCCATTTAGGACACCACAAAGCACCAAGTAGACATCCCTGTGCCTTGTGCTACAGGTTCTCGTTAGATATCTACTTTATACACAGCAGTACAGTATAGTAATGTCAATCCCACTCCTACCTTTCCCCTTGGTATCCATGTTTGTTCTTTATGTCTGCATACCTACTTCTGCTTTACAAATAAGATCATCTTTACCACTTTTGTAGATTCTACATGCTTCTGGTTATTTTTAAATGGTTTTCATTATGTAAGTTTTAAAGGTTTGCAGGTTCTTTTCTGTAATTACCCAGTAATCACTAAACAAAGAAGTACACCAAAAAGAGAAAAAGGAAGTCACAGTATCTTATATTCTGATTTTCTGAATAAAAGCTCTTGCTTTTGTCAAATTCAAAGAATAACTGAATTCTGCTTTCTATATTACAGAGGAATTCTTGTGCTAAAACACCAGTTCACTACAGATAAACTATGATATTCTCATCTCTATGTTCTAAGTTGCCTCCATATTATTAAAGTTCTGAAAAATAAGAACATGTCTTTTTTTTTTATTATTATTCTATCTTTTTATCCTTCTGATCTAGTATGTGGCTGGCTGCAGAAGTCACTGAATGAAGTGAACTAAATTCAAGAAAATAACATGACTGTCTTACACTTACATTGTAAGAAAAAGGTGTAAATATGTAGCTATTTTTAGGCTTACAATTATTTTGCTCAAAATACTGCGAATTTCCATGCCCATCAGTGTTTAAGAAAAAAGGAACACTAACAAAAACAGAAAACTGTTACCTAAGTGCAGGAACAGTCTAGTCATGCTAGAAAAAGAAAACAAAATCTAAGGAAGCCAAAATTCCACAATTCATTACTACTTGGTTTTGGAATCATTGCTATTTTATAGTAAACTTACCATTTTACTCAACTTTTATCTAGGTTAGTACAGATAGACCTGTCTTTGTGTAACAGAAATTTCTCTGAAATTTTGAGTGTAAAACAAATTTTCATAAAAACTAACCGAAAATATTCTGTTACTAAGCAAAAAGAACCATAAAAAATAAGACACTCATAATTTTGCTACTTTTATGTCAATTCTAAATTTCAAAAATTGAATTTGCTTAAAAGGTAAGGTACAAATGTATTAAAATAAATTTAAATCTGTTAACCATCAAGGTCAGGGAAAATGTAATGTAAAAGTTACATTTTTTACATGAATGTCAGAAGTATAAGCCAACTTAGATTCAAGCATTACCGTGGATACTCAGAGACAGCTGTATTCATAATTATGTCTTGTTCGTAATTTTAAGAAGAGTATTTTTAATGTTTTCCTATTGCAATAATGTTTGAAGTAGGTCAAACTAGATAGTCCAGGACCATAAAACAAGTACAGAAGTAGGTTCTACCCTCAAAGATGACCAGACCCCAGTAAGAGCAGCTATGAGCACTTATACACGGACTTTACATTTTCATTTCATTACAATCATCCCATGAGATGGTGTTAATACTCTCATTTTTAAAATGAGAAAATTGAGGCCCAAAGAGGTACAATTCAGCTAAAGTACACAAAGAAAGTATTACAACTTTTTACTAAACAGACTGTGTATTTGATTATTCCTCTTGATCTAACTTATATAAAAGTTCCAATAAGCGGATTTACTTTCCACCTTATATATAGCTAATCACTATCACATAGGAAATTCCCATAGCATTAATTTTCACCTGTTATTTGATCCTGATTGAAATAGACAATTGGTATATAAAAGACTGCATTCAATTCAATTACTTTATCAAAAGAATTGACACAATATTCATTTATATCTTGTTTTCAAATTAAGACATTAGACCTAACTTTAGATTTCTGGCTTAGTGAAACTAATATCCAGAAATTAATAGAATTTTACAGCCCTCAACTAATTCTGAGAACTAAAATTCTGAAATACTGTTTTTATGTATCATCATTAGATGGCTTAGGTTCCAATTTGCACTTCTGTGTCTTGTAAGAATCATGCACAACACACATTAAGAAGTTATTAAACAAAGTCTAGTAAAATTTGCATTTATCAAGCAATAGTCAAGGTGTAAATCTTACCAGGCTTCAGTGAACCATGTACTTACCTTTTTATCTTTTTCTAAAATGGTCTGGTCTCTCTGCTGTAAGAGACGTTTAAGTGACATCACTTCTTCTTTCAGTTGACTTATAAGGACAAAATTGTCTGTTCCCCCACTATCTGCTGACTGATTTATAGAGCTACTAAAAAGAAAAAAGTAAAATACAGTTAAATGAAGTAGAAAGAAAATTAGCAGGTGTTCAAATTGCATAAATTAGACAATTCCACAAACATCCTTAAGGCTAATGCAAAAAAATATGTACCTGACAGAAATGGATGCAACTGGCAAATTACCTTACTAATGGCACACATTACATACACCTGCAGAAATATAATTCAGTATTAGCTTTTAGGGGGTCAATACTTCTAGTGTAAAGCAATAGGCAGCCAATTTGTACAGTAACATCAGCAAACTTTTGGCTAATGAACTAAAACAAAGTCACTCTCATAATACTTTAAATCTAAAAACATTTTCCAAGCAGGTCAATCTCAAATATCACAATTAGTTTTGTGTTTCACTGAAGAATAATTAAGATACAGAGAATTCAGAAATTTTTTTTCAAAACCCAAATTTATGCCCCAAATAGAATAACATAGTTCAGTGCCACTTTCTTATTACTAAAATTAAGTTAAAAATTTTAACTGATTTTGTTTACTCTTCAAGGTGACTCAAAGAAGTCAATGTAGAAGATACATGTTTCTATTCTTTTACCTAGTAATAACTGGCAACCAGCCATGATTGTTCAACTAAGTTGAATTTTCACAGCACTAAAGGAATTAATTTTTACCTATCTCCATTAGATGGCTTAGATTCCAATTTGGGCTTTTTCTTTGGAGTTTCATTCTGAATTGCTGCAGAGGATTTATGGCTGAAACCAAACATTAATAAAAATAATTAGAGTAAAAAGGGAAGAGGCACCAAAGGAAAATATAGTTTTCTTCCCCTAAAACATTACTGAATATCAATTTTTTTAAAGCCTAAGTAACAAAGGTGAAGAAATGTCACATTTTAAAAAATACATGTCAAAGTATTTCAGGAAATATATTAACATATTTACCTCTGTTTCCACAGTCCCTGTTCTTGTTCTGGACTCAGATTGCTGATTCTGAAAAATACATAAATGACATCTAATAACAACATTTATTTAAAACATCAACATTTTAACAGCATTCTTCCCAATGGAATCAAATGATACATGTTTACACTCTTTTGTTCAATGAATGGCATATTCAACTAAGTTTTCAGACTAAGCTAATATATTGAATAAATCACATTTTAATAAAATAAATTCTAATCAAATGACTACTGGCCATCTTGTTAAGAAAAATACAATGATAGGGATTGGATTTTCTTTTTAATTAGTATTTTTATAATTCAATTTAATATCACATTAAGGGTTAGGGTATATGAGCATGAAAATGAACGTAATAGGGTTCTATAATGATAAAGTTGGAAAATCGTCTTACTTAGGCTACCCTTACTATTTTAGACAGAAGATATTTTATCTTAAAGTTAAGGCCTTCCTAATAATCCTACATGGAGATGAACCAGAGTAACTCAGGTAGCTCAGAATAGTGTGTCAGGTTAAACCAGGAAATACCTGAATTTCTTTCTTTCTTTTCTACTTTTCCTAAGAATCCTCTCCTCCAAAGTCTCCAGTCTTTCATTAGGCTGTACTCTAGAGCAGTCAAGCTGCAAATATGGGGAAATCTCATAGAAACAAGTGATTTTACTTTTCCTTATAACTACTGCTGCCGTTTAGTCACTAAGTCATGTCTGACTTTGGCGACTCCATGGACTAACCTGCCATGTTCCTCTGTCCATGGGATTTCTCAGGCAAGAATACTGGAATGTGTTGCCATTTCCTTCTCCAGAGGATCTTCCTAACTCAGGGATCGAACTTGTGGTCTCCTGCTTGGCAGGCAGATGTATTCTTTACCACTTAGCCACCTGGTAAGCTCCTTATAATTACTACTACAGTACTACTTCTTTTGCATTATGCCACAATACTAATAACCACTTAATAATTCACTATGAAATGTCCATACCTTTCTCCCGTATTTTCCCACTAGCCAATCCTTCACTAACCTCTAGTTTATTCATTCAACATGTGCAGAGCATCTCCTATGTATGTATCAGAAACCACGTAAAATGCTGCCTCTTGAACAATGTGGGGCTTTGGGGGCAGTGATCCTCCAAGCAGTTGAAAATCTTTGCACAGTCAGTCCTCCATTTAGGAGGTTCTGCATCTAGACTCAATCAACCACAGATCATGAACTACAGTAAATACTGAGTAAAACAAAACAAAGTCTGAGTATATAAGTGGACCTATGCAGTTTAAATTTGTTGTTCAAGGGTCCACTTGAACCTTATACAATATAAGAGGTGTTAGATGACCTGGGCTGTGCGACCTTTTGCAACTTACTGAAAATCCCTGAGCCTTAATTACCTCATCTGCAAAATGGATATAATGCATAGCTTATAGGGAACATGAGGATTAAATGAGTTATGTATGTAAAATATTTAGTACAGTGCTATATACACAATAGAAATATGTACATGTGTTTATGTGTGTGTATAAAATTTATTGCTGTTGTAGATGTACAAGTTTTTCAACCATGTTCTTAAGAATCAGCTATAAATAAATAAGCCGGGGAAACAACAGCTGAAATTCTATCAACCTGAGCTATTCTCTACTTGTGGTGGGAAACAGTAACACTACTGAGGAATTCAGTTGCCATTTTCTCTTACAAATTTCATTAAGGGCACTGGCAAGTCATATGCATTGGCAAAGTCCAGACCTTGAAATGAGAAAAACCACAATAGTGACTTAATAGAAACACTTGGAATCTCAGCTTTCTGAGGTGGGCTTTTCTTGTATCCATATTAACCTGAGTTTCTTCCTTCCTCCAACACCCATCAATTTATATCACAATATGTAAACTGTCTGTAATCATCCTCATCCACTGAATTTCAGATATGACTCCACCAACTGGTTGCCTACTCATCACATACAAAATAGTATTTACACCTCTTAAATAATCAAAAGGAAAATTAAAAAATCAATCCACTCTCTTTCCCTTTACTTTTGAAACCTGTCATTCTTTCAAAAGATTAAGTTACTGTGACAATGTTAGATCTTAATAAACACAATGTGCGTGTGTCCTTTCACCTCATGCCAGAACAAATTTATCCGTAAAGCACAAGGAAAAGAGGTATGTCAGCTGAGTCTGAGAAGTAGGTCTGCCAGTCACCATCATGGTAGTTATTTTTTCATATTTTTCCCTAAAGCAAGAAGTGAAAATAAGGAAGATTTATGTTCCTTTGCTCCTTACTGTAATTCTCCAATACAGAGATCAGAACATTTCTTCAAAGTAGCCAGGTTAGAAAGCACTATGTAATCTACCACCATTACATTCAGAAAGCACTACAGCACAGCGACAAATGAAAAATGGCTAGAGAAGCAAACAGTATCAGTGCCTCAATGAACCCCCATAATCTGATACGTGTGCTTGTCTAAAGTTCAGAGTCAAATGTTGTTTACTAGACAGACCTATAAAATACTCCAAATGTATCATCCGTGTTCCTAAATGTGGCAGACATCAGTTTTCTGTACATGAAACTATGTTTTGACTACCTAGAACTTGAAAATCATTCAGAGAAATTTGAGAAAATATAATAAATTCTCCTGAAACTCAGTGTGTATCATGTCCCTTTTTTCTCCATTTTAATTTTTGTATTTAATTTACATTTTAATAGTCTTGATTTTCCATGAAGACTAAAGCCACATTTAAAAAAAAAACCTTTACACACATTAAGGATTACTATATTACTACTATTTAACTTTTCTTCCTAAGGCAATTTAAAAATCAAGTAGCTGATATTTGAATACAGTTCCTGTTTTTAAAAATAGCAAAGTACCACTACTCACAAAGATTTTTGTCTCACATTTTGGGAATCTTCAATGTTTAGAATGCTTCTATCACAGTCACAAATGATAGTGTTACAATCTGTTCTCCAAAAATACAAAATACATTTCCTAGTCACTGGTTAAAATTTATTTTAACTAAAACAAGTTAATAGGAACTGCTGCTGCTGCTAAGTCGCTTCAGTCATGTCCAACTCTGTGCGACCCCATAGACGGCAGCCCACCAGGCTCCGCCGTCCCTGGGATTCTCCAGGCAAGAACACTGGAGTGGGTTGCCATTTCCTTCTCCAATGCATGAAAGTGAAAAGTGAAAGTGAAGTCGCTCAGTCGTGTCTGACTCTTCGCAACCCCATGGACTGTAGCCTACCAGGCTCCTCCATCCATGGGATTTTCCAGGCAAGAGTGCTGGGAGTGGGTTGCCATGTCCTTCTCCAAATAGTAACTGAGGCAAATGTAATTTTTACAAGTAAAATCCTAACGATTCTTTGAATATTGAGGTTTTTGATAACATGAATCAATGAAGTATTAACTGTGTACTTGTATTTTGACTTCATTACATGATAACTTTATACTGTAATTCCCGAAATGTCCGATCTTCACATTTATGGTAAACAACTTAACACACTATGTGTAATCCTGTACACTGAATAAAGTGAGGAAATTGCCCTAGACACTCAAGAAGCTTACCACATACTAAACTAGTACACAGCTAGCATTTACAAAAAGTTAAACACCAAAAGCAGGTATTAAAATGCCACAGAGGACTTTGGAAAACACGCTTTCAAAGTACTTACTTATGATGACTACTGCTGTGACGATGGTGGTGATGGTGGTGGTGGTGGTGGTGTTTTGCATGATGCTGGTCTTTCTCAGTAAGAGATGAAGATGATGAATTTGAATGTGAAGATCCAAGGCTCTTCCTCTGTTCTTTTGTCTTCTGTAAAACTCTCTTGTATGATAAAGTACAAAGCCAGCATAATAACTTCCCATCAACCTTTTAAAAGAGAATACTTATATTAGATTAAATGTACCCGTAACTGGCTATAAGTGAAACCAGGTGAAGATAAGCTGTTCAACTTCTGACTCTCTCTCTTGTACACACAGATTTTTGCAAAATGGAAGTAAAATTAGACTGTTTGAATCTTGGGAAAACCCTTGTTTAGAGGCTCACAAAAGGGCAAAGGATGATATACGGACATCCATTTGTTTGATGAATTTGAATTTATAGAGAGAAATTTGTTTTCTTATTACTGGAAAATAAACATAAATTGATGACAGATATATTTCAAAGAAACCTTATCTAAGCACTAACCTGAATTCTTAAATCACTGTTATTACTAAAAAGACAAAGTATCTATCATGACAGCAAAACTGTTAATTTACAGAAAAAAGGAGAGATTGAATGACACACAACCAATTTTCATTTGTAAATTCACCACCTAACAAGCTAAAAACTGTGTCACCCCTAAATCAACTTGCAGCACTTTTGTGATCATTCACCCACATGCATCTCTCTTTAGTCACTAAGTCGTGTCCAACTCTCACGACCCCATGGACTGTATAGCCTGCCAGGCTCCTCTGTCCATGGGACTCTCCAGGCTAGAATATTGGAGTGGAAACCCACATGCACAGAGCAGCACAAAATTTGTGTAGCTGGACTACAAATGTTCCCAGATGAGGCTGAACAAGGTAAAGTTCTGCTGCATTTTTTCAGCTCTCACATTATAAACAAGTATCCTTTTCACAGTCTACTTAGTGTTTTTTATTGTTTTATTTTTATTGGATTTATTTTTTATTGTTTTTTACTGTTTTTTATTGGTGATTTCACTGTTAACATTGTCCCCAAGTATAACGCTAGAGTAATGTAGTGTTTCTAAGCACAAAGTGGCTGTGTACCTTAGGTGGAAAACTGTTGTTTAGTTGCTAAGTTGTGTCCGACACTTTTGTGACCCATGAACTGTAGCCCACCAGGCTCCTCTGTCTATGGGATTTCCTAGGCAAGAATACTGGAGTGCATTGCAATTTCCTCCTCCAGGGGATCTTCCCAACCCTGGGATCGAACCCATGTCTCCTGCATTGGTATGCAGATTCTTTATCACTAAGCCACTCCGGAAGCCCTTAAGTGGAAAACACCTGTGTTAGGTAAGATTCAATCAGGCAGTTATAGTGCTGTTTGCTCCAAGTTCAATGTAATCAATCAACAATATATATTAAGTAAGGTGTCTTTAAACAGAGACATATACAAAACAGGATTAGATATTGATTGACTCTACCAGATTGTGACCAGAGGCAGGAACCTAATCCCGTACTACCCTAGGAGCCACAGTTCAGTATTCACTAACTCAGTGTTCGCAGTACTTTTATAGAACAAAACTATGACAAACAATGGAAGTCCACTGTATGCCTATCAATGGGGAGAAAAGGAGATTTCTTTCCAAAATTATTAAGACTAAAATGATAAAAATTAGGTTTATATCTTCTATTTGTTCACACAAGAGTGCTGAAGGGACACGTTTTCCAACTAGGGTACATATATTGGTGTGGAGGGACCTAGGAGAGCCCCTCAAAGTTGACACTCATCCTCCAAATCAGTTGACACTGACAGACATCAGGAAGCCTGTGTGAATGAATGCTCAGCAGAGGAATGTCACACACATACACATACTTTCACTACAGGTAGAGGAAAAAAAAAATGATATAAAATATGAGCCTCAAATCAAAAGGCACATGACTAACTTAGAAATATATATATGTTGAAGCGCCATCAGGTATTTTTTCACACTAGCAACATCAAGTACCTAGCAAAAGGTTAAGTAGCTGAAAGGATTTAAAAGCAGTCAGCAATTTTTCCACACAAAATGTTGGAGCCAAACAGTACAGAACAGTCATCACAGAATATTTTTTAAAGTATGTGTGCTGTGCTTAGTCACTCAGTTATGTTCAACTCTTTGCGACCCCACGGACTGTAGACCGCCAGGCTCCTCTGTCCATGGGGATTCTCCAGAACACTGGAGTGAGTTGACATGCTCTCCTCCAGGGGATCTTCCCAACCAGTGATGGAACCCAGGTCTCCCACATTGCAGGTGGATTCTTTATCGTCTGAGCCACCAGGGAAGCCCAAGACTACTGGAGTGGGTAGCCTATCCCTTCTCCAGGGGATCTTCCCGACCCAGGAAGCAAACCGGGGTCTCCTGTAATGCAGGTGGATTCTTTACCAGCTGAGCTACCAGGTAAGCCCCCTTTTTAAAATAGAGTAACCTTGATTGATCAAGATGAATCTACATATGACGCCAAGGAGAAAATGTACTGTTTGTGAACTATCATCTAACCACCTGCTTTCAGGGACTCAAAGAATATATCAAGCTTCAGTAATGTATTAATCGTAAAAACTTCCAACTTGTTTGTGATGTATTTAATTTCCAGAAGATGTCATAATATAAATAAAACATACCTTTCTTCTTCCTTCCTCCTTCCGATCAAAAGCACATTGTTGTTTGCACTGCTCACAAGTCTGAGGTGGTCCATATTTTTTTTCTGAATTTGTGCAACGCTGACACTTTGTACCAATAAATGCCGCAATTATGTTACAGTACTGACAGGGCTTAGGCTGAAAAAAACAGATATGTATTTTCTTTAATTGAGACATTTAAAAATACTAAAATTTTGGTGCATAACCTAATCTGAGTGCACAGGACACATTTCAGGAGTTAATTAAGGAAATGTCATAATGGGCGAAAAAATTTGTTAATTATGTTGCTCTATTGTAGTCAAAGACATTTGATTCATTTACTAACACTTATTTCTAGACTCATGAAACTTTTTACTCTATTAAACAGATAAATAACACCATGAGAAATGTATTTATGATTTGCACAGTATGTTATATAATACAAAAGCTACATGTAAAAAAGTTCCAATCAAAGGCACACACTTAGAGAAAAGTTTCATATATCCATATTTGAGGGAAAGAATTTCTACTAACTTAATGTCCTGTTAGTTTAATTACTTTATCATTTATTCAGCATACATTTAGCAGTTTTCATCATATATAAGTACAGATGATGCAATGAACAGATGAGTTTTCAACTAAAAAATTTGGCACAAGCAAATTCAACTAAAACATACCTTCATTTTCTTTGACATTCAAGACAACCCAGATTTTAGAAAGCCTTAAGGCCAGCAATTTTACTAATCATGACTGTAACATACCAATAATGAGTGCAATATACATAAAAGAAAAGAATTATACTAGGATAACTTCTTGACTTTTGAGACTAAATGCCTAAACACTGTGCCATATACAAAAACTGTCAGAGATTCTGAGGAAGGTGGAAAATATAATTATGCAAATTATGAATATGTAAGTTCTCTAAAATCAGGAGTCTGTTATATTTTAGTCTTTAAAGAATAAGATCATAAACATCACATTGAAATTCAATATATATAAACATGCACATAATATGACTGTTTTAAAATGCTGTCTTCCCAGTTGACCCTCCATAGAAAGTTTCTTTCCTGAAATATTTTGCTACTTTGAAACATTTAAAAACACAGCGATATATTTTTTTTAAAAGGTGAACCTTTGTGAAAACATTAACAGATCAATGCCAATAAGATAAAAATATAAGATATACTTACAGTGCCAAATTGCTTCACATTTTGAGCACACTTCTTACAAATTGTATTAGTTTTGCTGAAAAGGAAATTGTATATAGATGATGAAACTTATGCAGCACAATGTTGAACTAAAGCAAGTAGTCAAAGTGTACTATCAGTAAAAGTGTACTATTTGCTTTAGGAGTACTTAAAACTTATTCTAACACAGAGAATTTTTCAAAAATACCAACATAAGATCTTTTCAGGGCTGTGTATTATCTAAGTTTACTCCTCTTAATTAAGATAAATGTTTTTACATGTTTTTATTGCATATTTTAAATGCAAACAAAACTAAAATTTTATTGTTTCCTATTTACACATTTACAATGGCAATCTTCACACTTGCCATTATGTATGCACAGAATCAGTGCCTACATAACCTTCCATTGTTCGCTCTTCACTATTATGATACTCATACCTACTTGTGAAGAAATTATTCTTCTTCATTATTCTTTTTATAAGCTCTTCTATGGGTACTGAGGCTCTAACAGGAATCACTCCATTAAAAGGTATGTGTTTTTCTTCCACTGGTGACAAGTTACTAGACTTTGCTGTAGACCTTTCCTCAAGTCCATGTCAGCACTAACGTTCTACCTTTTTAAGTTTTTTTGATGTGGGCCATTTTTAAAGGCCTTACTCGGACTTTAAACAAACAAACATTATTTGTTAAAGTACTGTTTCTGTTTTTGTGTTTTGTTTTTTGATGGCCTGAGAGCATGTTGGATCTTAGCTCCTTCACCAGGGATGGAACCTGCACCCCCCTGCATTGGAAGGCACTTAACCACCGAACTACAAAAGATGATCCTGTCATTTTTTTTCCCCCACATCTTAACAATAACAATTGATATCAGCACTTTTCATTAGCAAGGCTGTATATTTTCCTTGCAATATTTTTTATTTCCTCAAGTATAAAGTATAGCTGTAAAATACTCATTAATTTTTGGTGAACATTCTCTCCTACTATGTAGAAACATGTAGTAAGTGCTTACAACTAAAATTTTGAGAAACTAAAGCATTTTATTTAAAAGAGCTTTAATATATGGGGTTACAAGCCTCAAGTATTCCTTACAGACAATACTTTGCCTTTAACAATCAAAAACTGTTCAATATACAAACCTCTCTTGTTGAAATTCTGATCTGCAGTAAGTACATTTTACAATTGGATGTGCAATCCGACATTCCTGTAATAAGACAATATATTAATCAGTATCTATCTCGAAGTCCCAAATTTCACTTTTCTGGTGGAGAATTATTACTCAACCTAGTCAAATGCCTGAAATGTCAATAAAATCTGTCCCCCAACGAAGACAATTGAGTGATTTTATCAAGTAAGTGGCCAATTACAGCATAATTCCTTAGGGAAGGCTTAGGTGTCTTTGTCTTTATTAGATGTAGGGGGTACTCAACAGATGAAAATTACAGAACGCTGTCAGGGCCGACCCCAAGGACTGGGTAAATGTGAAACTACTTGTTATTTTGCACCGTCGCTCACAGACAGCATCCCGGCTTTAATGGGATGGGAGGAGCTCCAAATCTTAGAGCATTCTGTTCCCAAGCCAGACGCTTCGCTTTCCCGGACAGGGAAGGAGGATGCCATCAGCTCTGCGGCTTCGGGTTCCTAGCAAGAAAGTGCAAACACCGTCCTCTGCCTCCCGGTGGAAGGAGAGGACAGACCAGACAGAAAACCGAGAGGAAAACGTCTCCACCCCGGGGTCTCTGCGGCATAGACAGGTGGCTGCCTCACGCAGCCCCACCCCGAGACCCCCTCAACGTTGCTGGGGCCCGGACCCTTCTCGGGCCGCCTGGAAGAGGGCACGGCTCTGTCCTCCTCTCAGGGGCTTTCCCAGCGGATGCCCAGGTCCTCGGAGAACCGGGTCTCTGGGTGAGGAGGCGAGAACTCCAAACCCCCAAAACGCCAGCGAGGAGACACAGGGGGAGGAGTGGGGGGGGCTGCAGTGCCACACGGGCACCCAGCTCCCTCGGGCCACGGCCGAGGAAACCCCGCCCGCCCGCCACCCAGCGCCCACGGACCTTGCAGAGCTGCTGGCCCTGGGAGAGCTCCTCGAAGGGATAGCGCTGGGTGCACTTGGTGCAGGCGTACAGGGCCGAGGCCGCCATCCTGCTCCTCAGCCTCCTCCTCTACCGCCGCCCGCTCCGAGGCGGGGCCCCACGGGGAACTCGGGCGCCGCCGCCGCCGCCGCCGCCCGGGCCGCGCGGGCTCCTCCTCCTCCTCCCCCGCCCTCGGCCTCGCGCCCACCAGACCCTCGCCGCCAGAGCCCGAGGCCCCGCGGCCGCAGCCGTCTCCCTCCGCCTCCACTTCCGCCCCAGCCCACCCAGTGACGCCGTCCCAGCCGCTCCCGCTTAGGCCCCGAGAGCGGCGGAGGGAGACGAAGCGGGGAGTTTCGCTGCGGTTTAGCTGCGCGGCGGCAGATCCGCTTCCTCCTCGGCCTCCCCTTCCCCACCCCTGATTGGCTGAGGCGGCGACTGCGTCACTCGGCCGCCCCGCCTAGCTTCTGACCCCCGTTACGCCGGGCGCGCCCACAAAAGGAGGACGTCGCTGGCCAATAACAGCCAGACGGCCTCAGCGCGCGAAAGCAGCTTTAAACTCGCCCCGCCCCGAGGCCCCGGTCGCGGCTATTTCCAGCAGCCAGTCCCAGGTTTGCGTGGGAGCTCCCAATCTAATTGGGCAGTTGTTTGTGGAGGTTTACTCTCTGCCCCGACTCTTTTTTTTTTTTTTTCTCCCCTTGACTTCCATTGGACCAAATCTCTAGGCTCCTCCTTATCGTATTTGTTATTGGCCGAAAGGGAAGTACCTCACCTGGAGAGGCGTCCCCGGGTCAAACTCAAGCTCTCTCCGGCGTTTAGCCCGAGGGAAGTGATGGAGAGTTTTGAGCTTCGAATTCGGTTTTATTTTATCCCATTCGACTCACTCGCCACTGGAGACACCAAAACCCCTCGCCCAGGTTTCCCCCTCGAGAAGGCCCGCCTCTGCGCAGGAGCCCCTCAGGAGCGCCGCCCGGTCGCCCGCCGCGTCCCGGCGGCGCTCTGTCAGCGACGAGCTACCTTGTGACGTCACCGAGGGAAGAGGCGGGTTCTCCCGCCACCGGAAGACGCCTGCTCTCTTGATTGGCTGCTCAGGACGTCCGTTAGGGCGTGTGGTCCTTTCCGTGTGCGCTCCGAGCGTGGGCGTCCCGCTGGGGGTGTGTGGCAGGGGTTTCCAGACCCGGCACCAGCACCCTAGCCCCTTCCATCAGGGGTTCGGCTCAGGGTCGCCCCTGGCGGGCGGCTCGCGAATCTTGAAGAACAGTCACGCGAACCCAGAGCGTGCCGGGGCTGCGGAGCTCCCCTGGGCGGGCTGGAAGATGGCGGCAGCATCGGTCTCTGAGACTTCGGCTTCTCAGTTCTCGGTAAGAAGCCGTTGACCTCCGAACAGACCCTGAGTCGGTCCCGGTGCCCCCTGTGCATTATCTCACTTTTCAGAGCGCTCTCGGTCCCGCGTCTCCCCCAGTCCGCGGGGTGGCCCCGTTGCTGCCTCGGCGCCCACTGCTTCGTTTGAGGCTGCACCCTGCAATTGAGACGACTCAGGTCTGTCTCTCCCCCCGTCACCTTTCGGCGTAGCCGCCCTGGTTTGCAGAACGTTGCCTGGACTCGCAGGGATGGCTACCTACACCTTGGCCCGCGAAAACCGCGTTCCCGGGTCACGTGGGTGTAACGGCCCCTCTTGGAAACTCCGAGACCAGGTGGGCGCTCTAGTTCGTCGGCTTGATTGGCAGCTATTGAATTGTACGCAGTCGAGTGCTTCTGCGGATTTCTTTGCTTTCAGTGCCTCCTCCCTTCCTCCCAGAAACTTCGATTTGTGCTTAGCCTACCCCGAGCGCGCGCGCGCTCTTCCCGCTTCCACCATATTACGATGACCCCGGGTTGCAAATCAGCAGGGAGAGCTGATGTTAAATACTGTATTGGTCTCTAGAAGAATCGCTAGCCTGTTAAGGTACTAGTATTTGGTTGGAGCGGGACCCTTTGCATTGGGAGTAGATAGGCAGTAATGAATGTGAAGAAGTTCAAGTTGGAGCCGTTAGCTCTTTATCTAGCAAACCTGAGTGGCATACAGACAGACTCTAGGATTACACAGATGAATAGGGGAGAATCCTTGCTACTAAGGAAGAAAGCACTGAAGAGAAGCTACACGTAATTAGGTTGTTACACAGTACAGTTTGATAAATACCAACCTGGTAGAAGAACCTACGTTAAAGTGATTAGCAGTTCTTGGGGTGGGGAAGACGAAACTAGCTGAGTGGTGAAGGAATAGGAAATGCTTGTCCCAGAAGACGCAAAGGGAGGAGAAAAAGGCACCGCAGGCAATTTGGAATATGTGTCAAGACAAGTGCTTTCAGAAAACTTGAAATAATTTGAAATAGGCAGAGGTAGTGTGAAGGTAGAGTTCGGTTAGGTGAATTGTTAAAATATGAGAAAAGAGGGAGAATATTAGGGTAAGATTGTCATAGAAGTTAATGGGGAAAAATTTAGGGAGACAGTAACAGCAGAATCACTTTGGCGAAAATACACCTTTTCCCAGTTTCACCTTTTGGTGACTGTTGCTAAAATTTGTTTTACTGAGGCCAGAAGTGATATTCAGGGTTTCAGCACAATGAAGGCACAATGAAGTGTGTGGAGAGGTCAGAGAAGATTAACAGGAAAGAAGGAAGGTGACAACTGGAGTTATCCAGGAACTAAGTCAGTAAAAGGGAAGATGAAAGACAAGCTTAGCCTATTACGTGTAAGTAGATGGATGAGATTATATCAGTCAGTTCAGTCACTCAGTAGTGTCCGACTGTTTGCCACCACATGGACTACAGCACACCAGACCTCCCTGTCCATCACCAACTCTGGAGTTTACCCAAACTCATGTCCATTGAGTCGGTAATGCCATCCAACCATCGTATCTACTGTTGTCCCTTTTTCTCCCACCTTCAATCTTTCCCAGCATCAGGGTCTTTTCAAATGAGTCAGCTCTTTGCATCACATGGCCAAACTATTGGAATTGCAGCTTCAACATCAGTCCTTCCAGTAAACATTCAGGACTGATTGTAGGATGGATTGGTTGGATCTCTTTGCAGTCCAAGGGACTCTCAAGAGTCTTCTTCAGCACCACAGTTCAATAGCATCAGTTCTTTGGTGCTCGGATTTCTTTATAGTCCAACTCTCACATCCATACATGACTACTGGAAAAACCATAGCCTTGACTAGATGGACCTATGTTGGCAAAGTAATGTCTCTGCTTCTTAATATGCTGCCTAGGTTGGTCATAATTTTCCTGCCAAGGAGTAAGCATCTTTTAATTTCATGGCTGCAGTCACCATGTGCAGTGATTTTAGAGCCCCCCAAAATAAAGTCTGTCACTGTTTGCCCATCTATTTACCATGAAGAGATGGGACCAGATGCCATGATCTTAGTTTTCTGAATGTTGAGCTTTAAGCCAACTTTTTCACTCTCTTCTTTCACTTTTATCAAGAGGCTCTTTAGTTCTTCACTTTCTGCCATAAGGGTGGTGTCATTTGGATATCTGAGGTTATTTATATTTCTCTTGGCAATCTTGATTCCAGCTTGTGCTTCATTCAGCCCAGCATTTCTCTTGATGTACTTTGCATATAAGTTAAATAAGCAGGGTGACAATATACAGTCTTGATGTACTCCTTTACCTATTTGGAACCAGTCTGTTGTTCCAAGTCTGGTTCTAACTGTTGCTTCCTGACCTGCATACAGATTTCTCAAGAGGCAGGTCAGGTGGTCTGGTATTCCCATCTCTTTCAGAATTTCCCACAGTTTATTGTGATCCACACAGTCAAAGGCTTTGGCATAGTCAATAAAACAGAAGTAGATTTTTTCTGGAACTCTTGCTTTTTCAGTGATCCAGCAGATGTTGGCAATTTGATCCCTGGTTCCTCTGCCTTTTCTAAATCCAGCTTGAACATCTGAAAGTTCACGGTTCACATATTACTGAAGCCTGGCTTGGAGAATTTTGAGTATTATTTTGCTAGCATGTGAGATGAGTGCAAGTGTGCGGTAGTTTGAGCATTCTTTGGCATTGCCTTTCTTTGGGATTGGAATGAAAATTGATCTTTCCAGTCCTGTGGCCACTTCTGAGTTTTCCAAATTTGCCGGCATATTGAGTGCAGCACTTACACAGCATCATCTTCTAGGATTTGAAATAGCTCAACTGGAATTCCATCACCTCCACCGGCCGACTTGTCTTCACATTCCAGGATGTCTGGCTCTAGGTGAGTGATCACACCATCATCATTATCTGGGTCATGAAGATCTTTTTTGTACAGTTCTATATATTCTCGCCACCTCTTCTTAATATCTTCTGCTTCTGTTAGGTCCCTACCATTTCTGTCCTTTATCGAGCCCATCTTTGCATGAAATGTTCCCTTGGTATCTCTAATTTTCTTGAAGAGAACTCTAGTCTTTCCCATTCTTTTGTTTTCCTCTATTTCTTTGCACTGATCACTGAGGAAGGCTTTCTTATCTCTCCTTGCTATTCTTTGGAACTCTGCATTCAAATGGATGTATCTTTCCTTTTCTCCTTTGCTTTTCGCTTCTCTATCAGATCTAGTCCCTTAAATCTATTTCTCACTTCCACTGTATAATCATAAGGGATTTGATTTAAGTCATACCTGAATGGTCTGGTGGTTTTCCCTACTTTCTTCAATTTAAGTCTGAATTTGGCATTAAGGAGTTTATGATCTGAGCCACAGTCAGCTCCTGGTCTTGTTTTAGCCCAACTGTATAGAGCTTCTCCATCTTTGGCCGCAAAGAATATAATCAATCTGATTTCGGTGTTGATGGTGATGTCCATGTGTAGAGTCGTCTCTTGTGTTGTTAGACGAGGGTGTTTGCTGTGACCAGTGCATTCTCTTGGCAAAACTCTATTAGCCGTTGCCCTACTTCATTCTGTACTCCAAGGCCAGATTTGCCTGTTACCCCAGGTATTTCTTGACTTCCTACTTTTGCATTCCAGTCATCTGTAATGAAAAGGATATCTTTTTTGGGTGTTAGTTAGGTCTGTTCATCTTCAACTTCTTCAGCATTACTGGTCGGGGCATAGACTTGGATTACCGTGATACTGAATGGTTTGCCTTGGAAACGAACAGAGATCATTATGTCGTTTTTGAGATTGCATCCAAGTACTACTGCATGTCAGACTCTTGTTGACTGTGATGGCTACTCCATTTCTTCTAAGGGATTCTTGCCCACAGTAGTAGATATAGTGGTCATCTGAGTTAAATTCACCCATTCCAGTCCATTTTAGTTGGCTGATTCCTAAAATGTCGACGTTCACTCTTGCCATCTCCTGTTTGACCACTGCCAATTTGCCTTGATTCATGGACCTAACATTCCAGGTTCCTATGCTATATTGGTCTTTACAGCATCGAACCTTGCTTCCATCACCAGTCATATCCACAACTGAGTGTTGTTTTTCCTTTGGCTCCATCTCTTCATTGCTTTGGCTGTCGTCTTTTTGGAGTTATTTCTCCCCTGATCTCCAGTAGCATATTGGGCACCTACCACCTGGGGAGTTCATCTTTCAGTGTCCTGTCTGTCTTTTTGCCTTTTCATAACGTTCATGGGGTTCTCAAGAATACTGAAGTGGTTTGCCATTCCCTGCTCCAGTGGACCACATTTTGTCAGAACTCTCCACCATGACCGATCTGTCTTGGATGGCCCTACACAGCATGGCTCATAGTTTCATTGAATTAGACAAGGCTGTGGTCCTTGTGATTAGATTGGTTAGTTTTCTGTGATTGTGGTTTTGAGATTATATAGGAGTTGTGATTAAACTTAATTGGGAGAAAAAAATAAATAATATTAGGAGAGATGTGTTTTTCAGCACTCTTAAAACATCATTTGGAGACTGAGAAAGGAAAACGCCTATAAATGTTGACTTGAACTGAAGTCTGCCAAGGCCATCTAGCCGAAGTAGTTACTGGGGTGTGGTTAACCCTTAGTCTTTTAAGGTAACCTGGACAGAAATCCTGAAAGTGAAGTGGCTCAGTTATGTCCGACTTTTTGCGACCCCGTGGACTGTAGCCTACCGGGCTCATCCACCCATGGGATTCTCCAGGCAAGAATACTGGAGTGGGTTGCCATTTCCTTCTCCAGGGGACAGAAATGCTATAGAGTTTTTAATAGAAAACATATTTTTATATCTAAGCTCAGCTTTAAGTGGATTCTCAGCTTCCAGAGTACTCTTAAGAATATCTAGAATGCTTTACACGTCAAAGTGTAACTCTTTTAACTTGATCTTTTAAATCAAAATGTCTAATTTGGAAGTCACTATGTCTCAAAACAAAAATGACAATTTATCAATGTATAATGGCCATGCTTTGATACTTTAACTGTCATATCAAAAATAAGCCTGGCATTTATAGCAGAATTTATAAAGCACTTTAGCTTAACAGACAACTGCTCATAAAATAAGACAACAAAAGACCTTTTAAACCTACAACATGAACTCAGGCTACTCATAATGAGATTTCAGAGTTGTGAATATTAACAGTTTCTGTGTATTTAACATTGATAAATCCAGCATGGGTACTCAGTTGCTTTAGTTGGGTCCGACTCTTTGTGACTGCATAGACTGTAGCCTGCCAGGCTCCTCTGTCCATGGGATTCTCCAATCAAGGATACTGGAGTGGGTTGCCATGCCCTCAGGGGATCTTCCTGACCCAGGGTTTGAACTCAGGGCTCCTGCGTTGCAGGCAAATTCTTTAGTGCAGAACCAAGGGGATAGCCCTGGACCCAGTTTAGGTGTAGTATAAATGGAGATGCTTTTAGTAGGCAAGGATTTTTCTTAGGTAAATTCACAAATAACACAATCTGTAAATAGCAGTTGAGGTGTAAATCTCAAATGTGAACAGTGTGGAAGTAGGTGATACATTTGAATTGTTCTTATAAGCCTTTCACTGCAACAACAGCAGGAAGAGTGACAGCTAGCAGCTAACATTTATTGAATGACTGCTATGTATCAACTCACTAGTGGAGAGTATCAGGAAAATATTAACAAGTATGATCAGGCATACTGATACAAAAGTATATAGTCAGCATAGTGTTGTAACAATATCTTTCCTGTGTGTTTTTTTTTTTTTTTTTTAATTTGTTTTACATTTTCCCATTAGTTAATGGTCAGTCTTTGCTTTTCGCTCAGCTGGTAAAGAATCCACCTGCAATGCAGGAGACCCCGGTTTGATTCCTGAGTTAGGAAGATCCCCTGGAGAAGGGATAGGCTACCCACTCCAGTAGTCTTGTGCTTCCCTGGTGGCTCAGCTGGTAAAGAATCAGCCTGCAATGCAGGAGACCTGGTTTCAGTCCCTGGGTTGGGAAGATCTCCTGGAGCAGGAAAAGGCAACCCAGTCCAGTATTCTGGCCTGAGAACTCATGGATTGAATAGTCTGGTCAACACACACTTAATGTCACTTTGGACTTAACAAGCTAGTCTCCTAATTGGTCTCTCTGGGTTTTTATCCAGGCCCATTAACAAACTTGCTCTTTATTTATTTTTCTTAGAAGTGTTTTATGATTGTTTCATAGATTTCATATGAGATTTATTTTTGGGAACCATAAAATGAATACATTCATGCCCCTTTGTGCATCTTCCTGCTTTTGTCTTCTACTCTCACTCTTTCACACACACATTTTGAGGTTATAATAATGTGTAATACTTGTGTAGCACTCATTATCTGGCAGGCATTTTAAATACTTTTCATATATTAACATATCTAATCCTTAAAGTAATTTTATGAGATTGGCTTTAGTATCTGCATTTTCAAATGAGCAAAATAAGGTACAGAAAGGTTAATTCAGAATTCTACAACTAGCAAATGTTGTGCTTTTATATTTCTGTGTACTATAGTATCTTGATGGGCTTTGGAGTTTTTAGGATTTGTTCATATATTTGCCAGCTATAATGAACAGTCCTGTTGTGATCATCTCTGTATGTTCCTTATGTGCAAAATTTTCTCTAGAATGGTAGTTTTCAGAATGGTCTGAAGACCTTTGAGGAGGTCTTCAGTATCCTTCCTTACCCAGCCACTTTGTGGGAAACCAGATTCTTTATATACATCAACCAAAACAGGGTGAATACAGAAGCAAATAAAATCTAGCAGCCTTCTTTTACGTCAAGAATTAAAGAGATTTGCAGAAATGTAAAACAGTGCCACTTAATTTTTTGGGTGATATAGTTAATTTTTATTCAAAAATTATATTTATGCTAACATGGATTTATTATTTTTAAGGTAGTAAATATCTTTAAATTTTCTCAGTTTTAATTTTGTCATGTGATAAATAGCAACTGATGTAACCCACTTATAAGGAAAAGCTTGTTGGGGTCTTAAGCAATTTTTGAGTGTAAGGGCTGCCTGGCACCAAAAGGTCTGAGAAGCAGCAATTTTACAAGTGATGGTTGGGCTGCGAATTGCAACTCAGTAACGGGTTGTAGTATATGTTCAGAAACTGAGAACACTTTTTTTTTTTTTTAAGAGAATGCAGAGAAAATAGTTCAGTTAATAATTTAATGAAATACTGGGTCATAGAGTAGGTGCATCTTTGCTTTATTTGGAATTGCTGAATTGCTTGCCAAAGTGATTGTTACAGTTTGCGTTCCCATCAACAATCTCCTTTAGTCTATTTTAATAGGTCTATCCTATTTTAACAGGTGATGTGTCTTGTTGTTGAGAGGTTCTGTGAAGTGATATCCTGTTATTTGTGCGCCCTCTTCATTGATGAAGATGCTTTTTTTCTTTTCATAATTTTGCTAATCTTGTGGGTTTTGTTATTCTATGAAATGCCCGTTGGTAACTTTTGCCTGCTTTCGATTTTTTTTTTTAACTGATTTATAGTCATTCTGGATGTATTCTAGGTGTTTATTATCTATCAGGAGTATTCTAGTACTCTTTGGTTTGTCTTTTTATGATATGTTTTGATGAACAAGAGTTCATTGTTTTAATGTAATAAAAGTTATTCTTTCTTTTAGGATTATTATTTTTTGGTTAAATTCTTCCTTGGTTAAGTTCTTCCAAAGCCTTAATGATATTCTTCCATATTTTTCTCTACATATTTTAAAGTTGGGGCATTTGCTTGAAATTAGTGTGCTGTGAGGTAGGGATCCAATTTCATGTTTTATTTAAGATGCACAATTATTTCAGCATTACTTGTTGAAGCTCATTCTTTCCCTAGCGGTTTACCATTCCAGCTGTCAGTATATTAATTTCCATATGTGTGTGGCTGTGTTACTGGGCTCTTTGTCCCATTGTTGTATTTGTCTCTGCCTGTGTCTCTACTCACTTTCCTAATGATTTTGATTTTTTTTTTTTAATCTAAGTGCAACTATCTGCCTTGTTCTTCAAGAGAAATGCAGCTATTCTTGGTCTTCTGCTGTTCTTCGGTGGAAATTCTAGAACTTTATTGAACAGAATAATTCAGTATTATAAACACTATGAAGTTTTCCTATTTTGAAGAATATTTATATAATTCATTGAACAGATTAAGCATTTATTATCTGTTTGGAACTTAAACTCTTAATAGGATGACTATGTTTTTTCAACATCCAATTTTTCTGTGCCAACTGTGCCATCAGTCAGTTCTGACATTAGCTGGAGATAGTGCAGTGCAGACACTAAGTCTCAAAGACTGGCCCCATTTCAGTTGCCACCTGCAAATTCCAGATGTCCCCAAGGAATCTATTTCTTCCCAGCCAACTGCAGCTTAAGGAGTTCTGCTAACTCTCCCCCATCACATTCAGTAATTTGCTAGAAAGACTCAGAATTCAGGAAAACACTACACTTACAGTTAAAACTTTTTTCATTTTAAATAAAGGATACAACTCCAGAACAGCCAAATGGAGAGACACACAGGGTAAGATGTAAACGAGCTTCTGTGACCAATCTGGACACTCCAGGGGCCTCATTGTTCAACAGTTTTTTTTATGGAGGTTACATTATGTGGGTATGATAAATTAAATCATCAGCCATTGGTGATCGGACTCAAGCTCTAGCCCCTTCTCTTGAGGGCTAATTGCCTGGTAGGTTTTTGTTTTGTTTTGTTTTGTTTTTACTATCAGAGGCCCCACTATAACAAAGACTGTCCATCACTTAAAAATTGTAAGAGTTTTTAAAATCTCTGTCAGGGATATAAACTAAATACATAGTTTTTATTTTTTCACAGGACATAGAGATAATAAATATATCATGTAGGAATAAGTGTTTTTAAAAGGGTAAGAAGATAGAATGACAAAGGGTGCAACTTTAGATAGGCAGGGAAAACTCACAGACTTCTCTGGGGCTTTATCTTGCTCCTTTATCTGGGACAGAATCTTCTGCCTTTTAACTTTTTTAAATTTATTTTTAATATGGAGCATAATTGCTTTATAATGTTGGTTTCTGCCATACATCAGCGTGAATTAGCCATAGGTATACATATGTCTTCTCCCTCTTGAACCTCCTTCCCACATCCCACTTCTCCAGGTTGTCACAGAACACCAGGCTTGAGCTTGCGTCATACAGCCAATTCATACTATCTGATTTACATATGGTAATGTATATGTTTCAGTGCTACTCTCTCAATTCATCCGAACCTCTCCTGACTAAATGTAAGACCAGTAACTATAAAACTCTTACAGGAAAACATAGGCAGAACACTCTGACGTAAATCACAGCAAGATCCTCTATGACCCACCTCCTAGGATATTGGAAATAAAAACAGGAATAACCAAGTGAGACCTAAATTAAACTTTAAAGCTTTTGCACAGCAAAGGAAATTAAACAAGGTGAAAAAACTTTTGAAAAATTATCCAAAAGACAGCCCTAAGAGTGGGAGAAAATAATTGTAAATGAAATAACTGACAAAGGATTAATCTCCAAAATATACAGGCAGCTCAAGAAGACATGCAGGTCTATTATATATTAATAAATCTAGTAATAAACACATGAAAAGATGCTCAACATTGTTCATTATTAGAGAAATGCAAATCAAAATGGCCTCATGGACAGAATGGCCATCATCAAAAAATCTACAAAGAGTAAATGCTAGAGAGGGTGTAGAGAAAAGAGAACCCTGCTACACTGTTGGTGGGAATGTAAATTGATACAGCCACTATGGAGAACAGTGTGGAGATTTCTTAAAAAAAAAAAAAAAAAAAAAAACCTAGGAGTGAAACTACCATATGACCCAGCAATCCCACTGCTGGGCATATACCCTGAGAAAACCATAATTGCAAAAGACACAGGTACTCCAGTGTTCATTGCAGCACTATTTACAATAGCCAGGACCTGGAAGCAACCTAGATGTCCTCTGACAGATGAATGGATAAAGAAGTTGTGGTACATATACAACGGAATATTATTCAGCCATAAAAAGGAATGAGTTTGAGTAAGTTCTAATAAGGTGGATGAACCTAGAGCCTGTTATACAGAGTGAAAAAGTCAGAAAGAGAAAAATAAGTATAACATATTAATGCATATGTATGGAATCTAGAAAAAATGCCTTTTCATTTTGATTTTCTTTCTGTGATTGTGGTTTTCATTCTGGAGGCTGTGGGAAGGTAGTTCTTCTAGCTTCTTTTGTCTGCTCTCTGGTGGATGAGGCCAAGAGACTTGGGCAAGCTTCCTGATGGAGGGACTAGTGGTGGGAAAGACTAGATCTGACTCTGGTGGGCAGGGCAAACGTTCAGTAAAGCTTGAATCCAAGTGTCTGCTGGTGGGTGGGGCTCTGTTGCACCTCTGTCAGTCCTTTTGCCTGAGGGACCCAGCCCTGGAATCTACAGACTTTAGGTAGGACTGACCTCCAAGACCTATATGCAGGTCAGGGAGCAACAGTTAGAACTGGACATGGAACGACAGACTGGTTCCAAATAGGAAAAGGAATACCTCAAGGCTGTATATTGTCACCCTGCTTATTTAATTTATATGCAGAGTACATCATGAGACACACTGGGCTGGAAGAAGCAGTAGCTGGAATCAGGATTGCCGGGAGAAGTATCAATAACCTCAGATATGCAGATGACACCACCCTTATGGCAGAAAGTGAAGAGGAACTAAAAAGCCTCTTGATGAAAGTGAAAATGGAGAGTGAAAAAGTTGGCTTAAAGCTCAACATTCAAGACCATGGCATCTGGTCCCATCACTTCATGGGAAATAGATGGGGAAACAGTGTCAGACTTTATTTTTTTGGGCTCCAAAATCACTGCAGATGGTGATTGCAGCCATGAAATTAAAAGACGCTTACTCCTTGGAAGGGAAGTTATGACCAACCTAGATAGCATATTCAAAAGCAGAGATATTACTTTGCCAGCAAAGGTCCGTCTAGTCAAAGCTATGGTTTTTCCAGTGGTCATGTATAGATGTGAGAGTTGGACTGTGAAGAAAGCTGAGCGCCGAAGAGTTGATGCGTTTAAACTGTGGTGTTGGAGAAGACTCTTGAGAGTCCCTTGGACTGCCAGGAGATCCATCCAGTCCATTCTGAAGGAGATCAGTTCTGGGTGTTGTTTGGAAGGACTGATGCTAAAGCTGAAACTCCAATACTTTGCCCACCTCATGCGGAGAGTTGACTCATTGGAAAAGGCTGATGCTGGGAGGGATTGGGGGCAGGAGGAGAAGGGGACGACAGAGGATGAGATGGCTGGATGGCATCACCAACTTGATGGACATGAGTTTGGGTGAACTCTGGGAGTTGGTGATGGACAGAGGCCTGGCGTGCTGCAATTCATGGAATTGCAAAGAGATAGGACTGAGCGACTGAACTGAATTGAACCTCCAAGAGGGCTTACGCCAGGGGGCCACCTCCCAGGCCTGCTGCAGCCAGTGCCCCTGTGCCCTCTGTGAGCCCCTGCCAGCCCACGCCTCCCCAGGAGACCCTCCAACGCTAGCAGGTAGGTCTGGTTCAGTCTCCTGTGGGATCTCTGCTCCTTTCCCTGAGCCCTGGTGTTCATAAGATTTTGTTTGTGTCCTCCAAGAATGGAGTCTGTCTCCTCCAGTCCTGTGGATGTTCTGCAGTCAAATCCCACTGGCCTTCAAAGTCAGATTCCTTGGGGATTGATCTTTGTCAGATCCTTTTGTGAGATCCCCAAGTTGGGAAGCCTGATGTGGGGCTTGGAATCTTCACAACAGTGGGAGAACCTCTGTGGTGTAATTGTTCTCCAGTTCGTGTGTTGCCCACCTGGTGGGTATGGGATTTGACTTTATCATGGTTGCATCCCTCCTTCCATCTTGTGGCTTCTCCCTTGCCTTTGGTATCTTTTTGGTGGGTTCCCGCATCCTCCTGTCCACAATGGTTCCACAGCTAGTTACAGTTCAGTGCTTTCACAGGAAGAGATGAACTCATATCCATCTATTCCACCGTCTTGAACCAATCTCCCCTTACCTCACCGACAGACTTTCAAATAGATAACTGAGTGGTGTGTGGAAGGGAGCTTTCCGAGCAGAGTAAATGTAGCAAATGAAAATGGAGTGTACTGTGCATTGTAGAAATCCAGAAGTTGGTCAGTATGGCTGGAAAATCTGGGGCTGGAGGGAGGGTGGGTAGGTAGTTTAGAGAGAGACTGGTGAGGAATGAGGTCAATGTCAGCCTGGTGTCAGATAATGTGGAGCCATGGTAAAAAATTTGGATTTTATTTTGTGACGGAAGGCAGTTGGGAGGGCTTGATTAAGGACATTACTTGAATTATTTTCTTAATCATAACAACTACTATCTGGAAAATGGAGTTGTGGGGACTGTGGCAAGAATGGTTCGGGGGGGAGGGGAGCTGTTATGGTAGTCCAGACAGAAAGATCACGGAGAATTAGTAGTGGAATTGATGAGAAGTTGTAGAGTTTCTGACTATATTGTGAAGACAGAGACCCAGCAAGATTTACTGAAAGATTGGATGTGGAATATATAGGAGAAATGACTCATCCACGGGTTTTGGCCAGATCAGCTAGGTAGGTGGTGGTAGCAGTTATTGTGCTATGCTTATGAGAGGAGTTGGTTTGAGAAGTAGATTCAATAACTTGGTTATAGACACATTGTTTGGGATACTCATTGACATCCAAGTGGAGGAAGCACGTAGGAAGGTTGATTTGAGTATGGAATTTCAAGAGGGAAAAGTGTGTATTCCATACTTGGAAGTTATCAGCAAACAGAGGCTTTTTGAAAGCCCTGAGAGTTGATGATATCATCAAAGGTATCCATGTAGATGGAAACAAGAGGAGGAAAGACTAAGCTTTAGAGAAGTCCAGCATTAAAGTTAGAAAGGGGAAAGTGAGAGAGAGCCAGAGATTCTGATGGAGACACTGGTGTGTTAGAAGGAAAACCAGATTGTGGTGTTCCTTCCACTGAAGAAAGTGTTGGGATGAAGTGATCTGCTGTATCACGTGCTTCTGGGAGATCAGTGAGTTCAGCACTGTGAAAGTCATGGGTGAGCTTGAAAAAGTGTTTCTCTGAATGAGTGAGGACTCGAGTCTGATTGTTGTTGAGTTGCTAAGTCATGTCTGACTCTACAACCCTACGGACTGCAGCACACCAGGCTTCCCTGTCCTTCACTATCTCCTGGAGCTTGCTCAAACTCATGTCCATTGAGTCAGTGATGCCATCCAACCATCTCCTTCTCTGTCACCCCCTTCTCCTCCTGCCCTCAATCTTTCCCAGCATCAGGGAATGAGCTGATGAGTCAGATCCTCGCATCAGGTGGCCAAAGTATTATAATCTTAGGTGTTTATCTACTACCTTACCATCTTTGTTATTTAGTCGCTCAGTCCTGTCCGACTCTGCGACGCCATGGACTGTAACCCACCAGGCTCCTCTGTCCATGGGAGTCTCCAGGCAAGAATACTAGAGTGGGTTGCCATTTCCTTCTCCAACCTTACCATCTTAATCATTTATAAAGTACAGTTCAGTAATATTAAATATATTCACATTGTTGTGCAACAGATCTTCAGAACTTTTTCATCTTGCAAAGTGGAAACTCTGTAACCTATTAAACAACTCCCCTTTGCAACCTTCCTCAGTCTTACTAATAACCATTTCTACTTTGTTGCTATGAATTTAATTACTTTAAATATCTCATGTAAATGGAATCATAAAATATTTGTCTTTTTGGAACAGGTTTATTTCCCTAAGCATAAATCCTCAAGGTTCATCATTATGTAGCATGTGATGGGATTTCACTTCTAAGACTGAAGTACCACATTTTATCCTTTACAATTTTTAATAGATACTTTGTATATGTAATTGTTATCAGTTTCTTATTTCTTGGTTTAATTTTATTTCAGAATAGTTCTTATAATTAATTTTTATAAAGCTGTTTTATTTTCTGTCTTGCTTTTGTTTTGGGGTGACTTCCGATTCTTTGCTTCAGACTTCTGGCAGCAAATGAGGACAGTGTCCAAAGCATTCATAGTAACACTGACTTCATTGCTTAAACGCTGATGTTCAAAATGAGGTGACAGACTTAGAAAATGGAATATATTTAGAATTACTAGTCCAAAACAATTCATTATAACTTGCCTTTTTATATTAAAAGACTTTGCATAATTTTTGTCAATTGACCCAGCCCAAGCAGTATTTTGATGATATATATGTAACAGATTTTTTTGAGGTTGGAATTACTTTTATTGGAGCGAGAAATACAAATTTTGAACTGTTCACTTTACAAGGTCTAGTAGGTGATGAATTTAGCAAAGATTCTCATTTTTTGATTTGGGTGTTTTACTTTTTGTTTTGGTTTTTGGTAAATTATTTATACACAATCCTTTTGTTAATATCTGTACCATGTTTGGTAATACTGATAAAATTTGTTTTGAAAATCATAAGTTTATTTGCTCATGGTTTATATGTTCATTAAATGCTTCCTAACCATTGTTATTTGAATAGTACTTAAATGATAGGATTCTCATAGGTATGGAGATAAAAGGCTCTCTGTGAAGAATAGTACTTAAAGTTATGTGAATATTCATGGTGTTTTGCGAGAGCTTTGGCGATATTATATATTCAAAGAATTGAAAGACACCCTGTTTTCCAGCCACCTCCAAAACTTGATGTCAGTTTGCCCAAAAGTTGCAAGCTGTTAGTCCTTGTTGCATGTGAACAGACTTTTCACAGCAGAGTAGCATTGATTTGAGAACTTCTTGAGATATATCTCCTACTCTTTCCAAGCCCTTTTCCCTCGCTTTTAGTTTTCACAGCCGTAGTGTGTGTTTTTTATTTGCTTTCTTAAATCAGCTGCAAAATTGCACGGCTTTTATTGTAGAAATACAGTCCACCATTTTTAATAAGAATTAGGTAAAATATGGTTATTTTGATGGCCTCTGTTTATCCCAGGAGGCATTGTTCTGTATTGTAAATATTCATTGTTCCTTTTTACTTTTCTGGACTCAGGTTATTACAAGTATACTTTATAATCATAGTTCCCCAAAGGTAAGAGTTGAGAACCTAGTTTACTGTGGCTGTTTGAATAAGAAAAATGGATGTCTTAGTTTTGAGCAGCTAGGAGTCATATCTTCCACTTGAGCTTTTCCCACTCTGGGTCTTTCTACCAGCACTTGACCTACAACAAGCAAAATATTATCATGCACTGAAAATCATCATGTAAAACATAATCCCAAATTAAACAATATGACAAATGACAAAATGATGTATATGTGGAAATGAAGTTTTATATTTAGGTGTTTGATAAGACTTAATGTTTTCTAGTAGCTCCTTCCTTTTTTCTCCCCTAACTGAATGTAAAATTTTTGAGATAAGGACTATACCTTATTTTCTTTCTGTATACCCCCAGAGTTTTGGATATTTGATAGATACTTAGGAAGTATGTAGTTGACTGGGAATAGACTAATTTAGTCTCTTTGTAGCAGTTTCTGATACTGTAAGAAGATAGTTATTTACTTTTCTGAATATATATCTTACAGTACGTATTTTTAAAAGAAAGTAAATTCATTGTGAGTACCACGTTTAAGTATTTCTATGGAGCAATTGTATTCAAGTTATGTGAACATTATTTCCTTTTTATAGTATTTGGCATATGGCTACATTTAGACATGTGAAGCACTTTAAAAGTTTTATTATTTTCGAGTAATGATTAAATTCTGTTGTGTATGATCATTGACTTTTTATTTCTTCTTTTGTCGCTATCAGTGGAACATAGGTATATATTCATAATATATGTGATTTAAAATTTTGAAAGGTAATTTCACATTTTTATTTTTCAGAACATCTTAGCAGAACCATCAAAGTCTAATGGAAGTATGGTTCGCCATTCCTCATCTCCATATGTAGTATATCCACCCGATAAGCCTTTCCTTAACAGTGATCTGCGACGCTCCCCAAATAAGCCTACATTTGCCTACCCGGAAAGCAACAGCAGAGGTAATAGAGCCTAACGAAATAGGTGCTGCCTTTGTGTGTGTGTTGTCGTTTAGTTGCTCAGTCGTGTCCGACTCTTGCGACCCCATGGACTGTGGCCCACTAGGCTTCTCTGTCCATGAGATTTCCCAGGCCAGAATACTGGCGCGGTTTGCCTTTCCTTCTCCAGGGGATCTTCCCAACTCAGGGATCAAACCCAGGTCTCCTGTGTTGGTGGGCAGATTCTTTACCACAGAGCCACCAAGGAAGCCCTTTGTGTGTTTACTCAGTGCTTAAAACTCTTAATTTATGTTTTCCATTTATTTTAAAATTATGTCCCTCTTCCTGTTTTGTGTTTTTTAATCTATTCAGTTGCAATAGGTCTTAGTTGCGGCATGTGGGATCATTGTGGCATACAAACTCTTTGTTAGGGCGTGTGGGATCTAGTTCCTTGTTAGAGAGAGAGAGAGAGAGAGTGTATGTGTGTGCGTGTGTGTGTGTGTGTGTTAGGGCGTGTGGGATCTAGTTCCTTGTTAGTGTGTGTGTGCGCGCGCGTGCGCGTGTGTGCATGCATGCTTAGTCGCTCAGTTGTGTCCGACTCTTTGCGACCCCATGTACTGCAGCCCTGGCCAGGGATCAGACCTAGGCCCCTATACTCGGGGTGTGGAGTCTTAGCTGCTGTGCCACCGGGGAAGCCCTACCCATTCCTGTTTTAACCTCAAAATATTTTGCCTTTCTTTTGTTCCCTGAGTAAACATTATCATCCACCTAATCATCAGGACTAAGCTATGAATTATCTAGGACTGCTCTTTTCATTTCCAGCACCACTCAGGAACCAAGCCTTGTGTTTTGCTTCTGAAATGCCCCCCAAACTTACTGGTTCTGTCTCTCCATTCTCATTGGTTGGTTCAGGTTTTCATCATCTAGTGCACTGATAATTATAATACAACCTGTACTCATACCCAGTGAAGAGCATTGCTGCCACTTGCTGTTACTCATCGTCTCTCCCACTTTAAAAGTTTCAGCATCTCTCCATGCCTTAAATAACACTTGTAGATTTCTTATACCCTGGACTGTACCTGCTTTACAGTTTCATCCCTGTCAGCTCCTCCATTCTTCCTTACCCACACATCCTTTGCTCTACTTTGAAATATGTTTTTTTCCTGAAACTTACCGTCTGTATTAGTTTTCTTGCTGCCCTAACAAATTACCACAAATTTAGCAGCTTTAAATAACCAAAATGTATTGTCTCACAGTTTCTGTAGGTCAGAAACTTGAATGAGGTCCGCAGGTTTCTCTATTTAGGGTCCTGCGAGGCTGAAATCATGGTGTTGACTGGCCTGTGTTCCTTACTGGAGAGTCTAGGCAGCACCTTCTGCTAGCTCATTCATGTTCTCGGCCAGTTCAGTTCCTTGTTGTTGTAGAACTGAGGTTCACTGTCTTGCTGACTTTTGATCAGGGCCAGTCCTTGTTCCTAGCAACTGTCTGCATTCTCGCGCTTTTCTTAAGGTCCCCGGTAGGAATGGTGGGTCAAGGCGCTCTCATACTTCAGATCTCTCTGATATCTCTTGTCCACTTTTAAGGGTTCATGTGTTTAGTTACGTTGAGCCCACTCAAATCATCAGAAATAATTTCATTATCTGAAAAGTCCATAGCTTTAATTACATCTCCCAAAGTCTTTTTTGTCATGTAACAGGTATTCAAGGCTTCTCGGATTAGGACACAGGCTTCCTTGGGTGTCCTTTCTGCCTACCACGCCAGCCACATTAAGTTGACAAGCGTTTCTCATGCTGTACCCTTTAGTGAAATTTTCTGTTGTAGAATTATACTCTTTCTCTGAAACCGAGATTATGTATTTCTTCTGAGAAGTCTTCTCTACCAACTCCCTCTACCTCTCTCTGTTTCCTCACATGTCTCTTCTGGACCCTCTCCGGCCTTTGTTCATGTCTCATAGCCCCACACTTTGTTTGAGGGGTGATGGTTTCTGTCTCTAATCATCCTGTGTTAAAAGTTGGTATCATTGGATTGATACCGAAAATAACAGTAAAACTATAATGGATCTTACTAATTATCCTGGGGCATTGCTAAATAGCTCATAACACCACATTCTGAAAGAATAAAAGAAACTTACTGCCTTCCACATTCTTTTTTCTCTTGTTTACTTTCTTCTTCTCTCCTTTTCCCTGCCCTCAACTCTCTCATTCTTGAAAGCCACTAATTACTCACAAGCAGAATTTAGCTTTATTGTGAACACACTAGATAAAACCTTTGCTAACTCTTCACTAAGTAAATTTGCCCCATTTAATTTTTGTTATTCTTTAGTAATTTGCTTTTCTCTGAACTTTAAAAAAAAGGTTGCTTTCTTTTTAATATGAATGTAAAGATCAGAATTAGATGTAATATCATGGTTGGTTTGATATCTTATTCTTAGACTTTGTGTTCCTGCTAGAACTCCGGCATGTTTTTGTGTGTGCTTATTTTTTTTTAAGAAATTATTAATAAAATTTAATTGATTTTTGCTCCACTGTCGATTTCAGCTATTTATTTTTGCTTTTTTGGATATTTGAAAGTTACACAACTTTTGTTATTTTTCTAAATTGCCAGTCTTTAACTGCTGTATTCTGATGAGTAGCACTTTATCAATTGTTTTATCAACCATTAAATTAGCAATTTCTTTATCATCATCTTTGAGATACAGTGTTTTCTAAGACGTTTCTTGGTAGAAATCCTTAAAAAACACTTAAATTTTTAACATTCTTAAAAGACCTCAGATTAAATTTATTTCAGCAAACAGTTTCAAGGCCCCATTATGGGCTCAAATTTACATTCATAACCATACTTGGATACTGTTATCTTCCTCGTACTCCATTATACAGTCAGTGCATAGTTTATAAAATAGTGTTACTGTGAGATTAATTTTCAAGATATTTGCAATGCATTTCTCAGTTGAAACAAAAGGGTGCCTAAACTAATTTGCAAACACCTGTTTAACCCATACATGAATAAAATATAACACTTCTTTCATCTAGAAAATCATTAGTAAGTATAATTGCCACGGTACAAATGATTAAACGCAATTTTAAAACATGAAAAGAATAAAATGCAGTAACATTTCAGACAAAGCAAGTATATTTCATTTAAACCTCTCAGAAAAACTGTATAAGGTGGGTATATTGAAAATGACTGATGAAGAAACATCTCAAAGCTGGTCACTTTCACATAGGCAGTGTCACAACCATTTTCTCTTTCCACTTTTTCCCCAGTTTGCTGAACGAACCTTCAGATATTTACTGAATGAGTGAAGGCTTATTTTGAATGAATACTCAACTATGATAAACTTTTTCTCTTCTACTTAGTAAATGTTTTTTTCTCACTAATACGTGAGAGGGGGAAAACTAAACCTTTTTTAGTTTAGTTATAGTTTAGCATTTTCATTAATAAATAACCATTTCACTTTGCTATCTGAAAATCACTTTGAAAGTATAATTTGACTAATGCCATGGAAAGAGATAATTAAAGAACAGTTAATTCTTAAGAACAGTTAACTGTTCTTCTTGTAATTCTCACATTAATTTTAAACTTTAGAAAGAAATGAACAAATTCGAAATTATTACTGACATCAAAAAATGTACTATGACAACACCATTCCAAAACCTTTCACTATAATTTATAGCTCATGTTATTCAGTACGTTTCAAATGATAGTAATGTGACGAATGGCTTAGATGCTTAAAGCTAGATAAGCAGCTGTAAGGCAGTTCTACTAGGCCAGTGCCTTCTAACCTTTAATCACATACCATAGTACCTGTGGACAGTAAAATGTAATATGTGTACAGCAGGCTGAGATAAACTGGTGGGGCTGATGGCAGCTAATCTGAGGTCTTTTGTTGTCCCAAAACAAAAAACCTTTTTGTTGTTATTCCCCATAAAAACTGAGAGAAAAAACATCTTGATGTATCTTTTACAAATTCAGTGATTTGGGGACCAATAAAGGAGTCAAATTATAGCTATTCTGTTAGATATTAATAACAGTTTACTGTGCATCTGATTGTTCTCCTTTAAAGTGTTGGTTCTCAGATTTTTATTTTTTTATTTTTGGTCTAGGAAACTCATTACGTGTGTATATAAGTTTTTCAATGAAGGCTATTTTCCCAAATTTAAAAAACATACTACAGAGAGTAACATTGTTTTATTTTACACTGTGTAAATCTCTTATTTCTGGCTTAATAGAAGACAGCTTAACTCACATATCTACTTTTGCACTCCACTTATGATGATAAATTATTTTGATTAAAGTGTGTGGGAAAGAAAATCTGGCCTTCCACAGGCATGCAGTTGGAAAAGGAGTAAAATTTTAATACTTTGCTAACAATTTTTGGCTATTCTTCCTTGATACTTCATCGCAACTTGGCAAATAATAGTTTCTTAAAATTTTGTTGGAATGTGGATTATGAAAACAAAGGTTTTCATACTCTGGGACCTCGGGACCATCTACATTGTCGCAGATTAAATTTAAGATTCAGAAGCAGTTGTAATTACAACTGTTATTTATTACAGTGGCATCTGGAGAAATCCACATTCAGAGTCCTGAAGTTTTTTCTCATGGTCACACAAAACACACTTCTTCCTCCAGCAGTAAACTGCACAACTACGCTTCGAGACAAGGGCTCTTATCTGGAGTCGGTTCCACAAACACTTTGTGCCTGCTCGGCCAATCATGATATTTCCCATAAAGCACATTGTTTATACAGCCTGGGCAGACTGGTACAGCAGGACTCAGTGCCGTAGTCGTACAAAGCTACCTTATCAGTTAGTAACCTAGAGAACATTCCAAAAATGAATTCCTACAAGTTAAATGTTCAAGCCTGTCAACTTTTTTTATTTTAGTGCTTTTCCACTGAAATCCATTGGTTTTGTTTTGAACGTTGCATTGCTCTTTAGCCATGCACGATGTTTTTAATTGTATTGACTTATCCACACTTTCAAATCTGATGTTTCATTATACAATATCAAAAAATTAATTTGCTAATATCATTGATCTCAGTAGAAGAAAATCTTGATATTGGGGAACTATAACTCTCAAAACAGATAACTTTTAATATTTTAGGATTTTCACTTGAATTTTACCACTGACAGCAATTATTTTCAGATCTTTGAAGGCCCAGGTCATTCCAGAAATTCAGGACAAGCTCATTAGATTCTCAGAATGACTACTGAATTCCTTACATCTGAGTAGTCTTGGTCTAACAAAAATGCTTTCAAAATAAAATTGGTGTTTCCTTAAAGGAAATGGTTTTTGTTCTGTTCAGAAGTCAAACATTCATACATCACGACAATTGGCCTTTGTTATGTACTTTACAGATGTGTTATGTATTTTACGCAGTATTAAGTGGATGTGTACTCAAGGCTTGAGATTTGATTTTCACTGCTTTATCAAGGGCAGTAAACACACGACTTTGTTTTTTGTTACTGGGAGCAGTGGTGAAGAGTACAATGCCAAAACTATAGTGCCAGGACCTTGATTTGTGCTAAAATTAACAATTTTACCCAGCATTGTTTTTGCATCATCTTTACAAATATCAACACAGTGGAAAGAGTAAATATTAAAATCTCAGTATTAATAGTATAATGGAAACAAACACTAGTGATCTCACAGATCTCACAAATACAGTGATCTCACAGACCTGGTAATAAGCACCCCCCACCATAGGGCCATATGCTGTGCTTTGAGAAGCAACATAATAAAGATGATGAGTACATGCAGAGTAATGTTTGTTTCTGTAAATATTTTTTACCAGAGGTAGGAAGAGTACATAATAGCTTCTCTTTCCAGAAACTAGATAGTAGCTCCTTGAAAGCAAGGACTTGTAACTTTCTCCTTTATCTTACAGAGTGCTCTGTAAATGTTTGTTGGACTGAAATTTTGATCAGAAATTAAACTGAAACAATGCCTGTTGGAATGGAGATTGGGAGATTTATCCATATTTTTGATGTGGGCAATGAAGAAGGAGCAATCTTTGAATCCAAGATTTCTGTTGTGGATAAAAGATGGTGTGATTAAGACAGATTATAGGAAAACTGGGATCTTTCCAAGAAAGATAATTTAATTTTGGCTATATCAAATTTGAGATGCCTGTGAGTTAAGTGGAGGTGACTAGTAAGCAAAGGAAAATATAAGTGTAGTGTAAGAGAACTCTGCACTGATGAACTCAGACATGAACAGGTATACAACAGTGAATGACGCCATGTGTATGGAAGGATTTCTCTGGAGAGAGAGTAGAGAGGGAAAAGGGTACTGGAAAAGAGCGCTGTTTAAATGGTGAACTAAAAAGTGGAAATAGCCAAAAGGCTAGAGAGATACCAAGACAGAAAAATACTTGGGAAATCGAAAAATGTGTACTAGTGATTTGGGTCTCCCCCTCACCCTACTTAAGCTATAGCAAACATGCTGATACATTAGTGATAGAAATATTCTAGATAACAATAGACCCAACTTTGTTGTTAATGAGGTGATGCTGAGATCTGCTAGGCTTAATGCACCCCTCATGCACCCCAAGTTATGAATGAGTAACAAACTGGGATTGTAAAGAAGAGAAAGTCTTTGTGTTTTTTAGTGCTCCTAGATGTTACTAGAGAGTTTTCAAACTTTTCCATGTTAGAACCACCTGAGGATCTTCTTGGATCCATAGCTTTCATTCCAAATGTCCTTTGATATTTTTAGTTTACTTGTTTTTATGGGTTATGTTCTGGGCATTAGGATTTTTTAAAGCTCACCAAATAGTGCAGGAGAAAATGCAGCAAACGAAGGGAATCACTGCCTGTCTTAGGCAAATGGAATGAATTATAAATTAGTAATAGGAGGTTTAATCTTGTTAAATAAAAGAATTCAAGAGGTTGCTGCCATTTGTTTCTAATTTTAAATTAATCATGGAGACTTTCCTAGATACGTTTGTTGAACATTATCTGCGTACCACCTATGTACCATACAGAGTATGTAGCGTTGGAGTTTCAATTATGAATAATAGGTTCTGTCTTTCCAATATGGAGTTCACATTTCAGAGATGATGAAGTAAAGTTTAAGGAGAACTCAATGTCTGTCTTTAATGCTAAGGTTTCCAGTTTTCTCTCATACTCAGCTATCCAAAATGTATTTAATATTTCAGATGTGTGTTCAGGTTACTGAGGGTGAAGAGGATAAAAAATTTAAATCTAGTGTTTGCTGTGAAAGGTCTGTTTGTGAAAATAAAGCAAATAAGTATGACATTGTATTTCAATATGTCACTCTTTTCCATCTTTCAGTATTTGAATATACTTCTTGTTCTAGAAATGTATTTCCACTGTATCCCTTCCCAGTAAATATATGAAGTTAAAAATCTCTGAATTTTTCATTATTCTTTTCTACATAAAATATTTTTCACTCAAGGGTCTTTCTAGGTAATGTAGTTATTTGAACATAAATGATGCAGTGGTACAAGAGTTCACTCACATACTTTTCTACAAGAAAAGAAAAACAAGACCAATCATTTTGTCACCTAGAATGTTTTTCTTTTAACTCTTAAAGTGAAGATGTAAGTCTTAATAATGTAAGCTATTTAATCGTCTGGATCAAAAAAACCCAGTTTTTTAACTGGAAAATAAATAGATGGAATAAAAGTTTGTCATATTTCTTACATGAACTCTTTGTGTAAAATTTCATTTTTGACATTGAAAATGTTTTCAGGGATGTGTGTGCATATGAACTTAGGTTTTTATATATTTTTAAATATAGGTCATTGGTAGAATAAAATCATTTTTTGTCTTCACAGTACTAGATTTATTTAATAAAACTTAGAATGGAAAAAGCAGCCAATAAAAACTTAAGTTATAAGAAATTCCCAGTATGAAATTAGCTTTGGCAAAGAGGAATCTTTTTGGTTTACAAACGTGCAAGGAAGGATTGAACAACCAAGAAAAGAATGGCAGATACACAGATGGGCTTTAAGAACATTGGAAACCAGGTACTCAGACATGGCCAATAGTTTCTCTCCATCTGTTTGTTTGTTGTTTTGTGTTTTGTTTTTTGTTTTTAATTCTTACAGCTAACTTCACTCTCTAGCCACAGACTCGCTTTTTCCATATATCGGGAAACATGGCTACTAAAACTTGAGTTTTAAGTTAACTTCACCTTTTTGGACCAGAGTCCAAAAATCCCAAGAAGAGAGCCGTTGTCTGGGCTTCATTTGAGTGCCCTTGTAGGTCAGTCAGTGGTGGCCAGGTTTGTGAGAGGATACTAAACGAACACATCAATTATAGTTACAGCCATGTTGATGTAAGAGGAAATTACCAGGAAAAGAGGTGAATAACACAAACAGTTCACTATACTTATAGTAAAATAAAATAATGAGAAAGCCAAGGAAATGAAATTAGAAAACATAAAATACAGTGAAAAAGTAGGGCGACCTTTATCACATAGGATGACAAGTGTGACTGTGTTTGAAAAAACAACTCAAAAGTCAATTTATGCTCAAACAGAATGACACAGATTAAAAGTGAAAAGTTGGCAGAGACAAGTAAGGAGCATAGCAAATAAAAAGGATGATGGCAGTATTACTGTCAGACAGTAGTGTAATAGACAAATAGACAAATGTATAACAAAAGAAGTAAATAAAACCCAGCTTTAAAGCAAGAAAGAAATACCTAGGTGCCAGAAATACAATGAATTTAAGGCTGAAAGCCTCAGAGACACTATTAGGAGTCTTGATACCGTATAAAAGCCTTAGGTATTAGGGTACAGTAGGGGAAAATGGCATCACCGACTCTATGCTCATGAGTCTGAGTGAACTCCGGAAGTTGGTGATGGACAGGGAGGCCTGGCGTGCTGCGATTCATGGGGTCGCGAAGAGTCAGACATGACTGAGCGACTGAACTGTGGGGAGAAGTTGGGATTTTAAATCTAGGTAGCAACTGTAGATAAAAACTTGAGGCCCAGATGAAGTGACTTCCTTTGGAAGTCTAATTGGAGAAAAGGAACTGGAATAGCCCAGCTCCCTGGCCTGGGAAGGAGGCTGTGGTAGCAGAGTCCCCTGTGGTATATCAGCCTAGGCTTGTTCTGTGTGCTCTGCTAAGAGAATACTTGAAGACCTGAATAGAGCTGTGCAGTGTTCCTCAGTGGAAACTTTAGTATTATGAATATCACTTAAAGAATAATGTGAGAAGTGCACTTTTTCTTTTAATAGAAAGCTTCACTCAGATAAAGGATGGCCTCACCATATCAACTAGTAACAGATTGTAGAGCTGTAAAAATAGGAAGTGTGCAGCTGGTACAGAAATAGACATTAGTGGAATAGAAAGTTCATAGACAAGTATGTATAAAGATGGAGTTCTAGAAATGTACCTATAGATTGACATGGAGAAGTACTAAACTTATGGATTGTAGTAGTTGGAAGGAAATTCATATAATCTTAAATACTTTAATTTTCAAGCAAGAAAAGAATAAAAATAATTGAATATTGTTAACACTGCTGTATGATATATAGGAACTTACGTTTATATGAAATTCATATATCACAATATTTAAATTTTTAATAGAAATGCAAAATAAAATAACTGGAGTACCCTGGGTTTCTTAATCAGAATGGCAGTGACCTTGTAATTAATAATGGTCTGTATTGGCAAATACAGGTACTTCTGATAAAAGTGTAAATTGATACAGCCTTTTTTTTTTAAAGGTATTTGGCTCTATTCAGGAACCTTTAAACATAAATAGTCTTTGATCTAATAACTTTGGTTTTCTGTTCCTAACTGATGACAGGGAAATTCTCTCTTAAGTAATGACCAGAATTGATAGTCATTATCTCTGGGTAGTGGTTCTCCTCTTGGTTGTATTTGCCTTCTACAGTGAATACGTATTATAATTGGAAGCGTTTTGAGGGCCAGAGTGCTTAGGGTTTTTTGGAGATCAAAAAAATAGTCCTTTCTGTGCTTGTATGTGTGTGCTCAGTCATATCTGACTCTTTGCAACCCCGTGGACTGTAGCCCACCAGGCTCCTCTATCCACGGGATTTTCCAGGCAAGAATACTGGAGTGGTTTGCCATTTCCTTCTCCAGTTTTTGTGCGTAACTGTTTTTTACTCTATAATTGGATTCTTCATGTGATCTTATTAGTAAAACAAAAGATTGGTAGTTAATAATATGCCTTAGCACAGTTCGTGGCTTTTGTATGATTAGCTAAATATTTTTACCATTTTATAAAATCCTTAAAATGTTTTTACCATGGCAGCATTTCAGAGATTCACAAGATGTCTTTAAAGAGATTTTTTAAAAACAACTATCCTCCATCAATTTTATTTTTTATTTAGATGAATTTATTCTTTTTCAGTAAACTTCTCCATGGATAGTATCTTATAATATCCATATTTGTATTTGACAGCTATATTTTCTGCTCTGAAGAATCTTCAAGATAAAATTCGACGTTTAGAACTTGAAAGGATTCAGGCAGAAGAAAGTGTGAAAACCTTGTCTAAGGAAACGATTGAATATAAGAAAGTATTGGATGAACAGATACAGGAAAGGGAGAATTCAAAGAACGAGGAATCAAAGCACAATCAAGGTTTGTTTAATTATGAGGGAAATAAAACACTATCAAAATAAGTATTATGAAATTACTCTTTAAAAAATTACTCTAAAAGAAATTCCACATTAGTGTTTTCTAGTGCTTAGTGTCTTCTAGCACTACAAAACTGCATCATATTTGAGTGCATTTTGAGGAACAAGTGCTGATGTCCTGCATTAAAATTATTATCTGAATGCAAGGCCGATTAGACTAACATACAGAAAGTGAATGACTTAGGTCCTCTGAAAACGCTTCCTGAGGTACTGGAAAATGTTTATTATATATACTGTAGATTCATGTTAAACAGATTGTTAAACTGTCCTGCGCGTGAGCTAATTTCTGTTTTTCTTTTTAGAACTGACATCTCAGTTGTTAGCTGCAGAAAATAAATGTAATCTTTTAGAAAAACAATTGGAATACATGCGGAACATGATAAAGCATGCAGAAATGGAGAGGACATCTGTATTAGAGAAACAGGTTTGTTACTTCACAGAGTCACTGTCAAGAGAAGTTAGCTATAGAGAAAATTAGGTGGATATAAAGACCTTTTTACTCAGTGAGGACTAACGGTGCTGTTACAAATAATCAGTTCTCTGTCTATCTTAAAAGGTAATAGTAGCTGTCATTTTGAAAAACTGCTAGTGGAAACTTTGAGAGAAAAGTGGTTGTTTTTTTTTCTTTCAGCAAAGCTGTAAAGAAAAGTTTGCTTTTTGGATGACCCTCATACACACTGACATATTCTCTATAGCTTCTGCTTTGGGATGGTATAATAGCCCAGGACTGAAATTACTTGGGATCGGTTATAGTGTCTGAAGATTTGATTGTTCTCTTTCGTTGTTGTTGTGTTTGGTAGAGGTTTACTTATATTGAAAAAATACTGTCACTTGTATTTTCAAATCATGTTAACTTCTTTGTACATTATAAAAAGCATAAACAAGCATATTATGTACCTCTCTGCTTCTTGCATTTTGTTTAAAAGACTCAAGTCAGGAAGCATGTTTCAAAGTTCTTTATACTCTGAAAAGCTCTTCACAGTTGTTACTTCAGCAAAAATATTTTGTTCTGTCATATCAGAGGTATAAATAACTTATACATTTGTGAGAGAACATCTTCAACATCAGCCTCAAATATATTTTTTAAAACATGCCTCATTTTCCTATTATAAATCTAGAATTTGAATTCATCATGAATACTTTTTTAGCATCTTAATTTTGTTATACAGAAATTGAATATTTTGTTGGACACTCTGCAGTGTGAAAAAAATTGAATGCTTTCCACCTCAGTTAGCCTTTAGTCATAGTTGGAGATATTAGACCTAAAAGAAATACTTGATTGCATGACAGTATTTAAGAGAATGTTTCAGCAGTTCTTTAGTGTGAATTATATTATAGTTCTCTTTACTATGCCAGTGAGTTTATTGTGACCTTATATTCTTGTTTCCAGTTGGGTCTAACATTTTTATGTGATAGTTGGAGTGGGGAAGGAGGTGATCTGCCACATGATTGGAAATAGCCAAGCATGTTCAGTAAGCAATATAGTAATTCTCTTTATTAGGATATTTCAGTTCACAGGTTAGAAAGCACCTATAAAACGGTAGTGAGATGTCTTGACTAATACATCTATTATACATAAATATGTCTTTGAATTAAGCTCTATTTTCATCAGTAAACTTTGAATAATTCATTTAATAAGAATGGTTCCAGTACTGAAAAAATGTGATTTGTGCCAATTTTTAACTTAATGTATTTTAAGGACAGTTACTATCCACTAAGGTGGGTAGGAGGAAATTGGTAGTTCACACAAATTCCTGAGAAATGTATTATTTTGTATTATTTTGTCATATTCAAATTTCTGTTAGTATGATGCCTATTGCTGACTTGTATATGAAGATACGCTGTTTACAAGTTCAAATGCTTAGTGTTTGGACTTTTTATGTGTATACTTCAATTTAGCATATTTCCACTTCTTATTCTAGTTTAATTATTCTAGTTTATCCTGTGACTGACAGTCATTAACTCTGATAGGTGGCAGTCTTCAAATCCTTAACCATAAACCTCAGAAAAGAAAAAATGATGGATGCTTTGCATAGAATTCAGAGGAAGTATAAATGGTAGATGCCAAAACCATGACTAGTGCCTTAATTAAAACCGTTTAAGAAAACCAGACAAATTACAAGTATTTGTGTGCAGCCTGTGTGTCGTGAATACTGTCAAGAGTATTATCAGTGTATAGAACCACATGTTATGATAGTATATGATAAGAAGATTTCACTTGTATTTGTTAACATTTCTATGGTTTCATCTTAATACTGTTTTCCTAGAATTTCTCTGCAGTATCTAAGTAGTTCTGTGAAAAGACAAGTAGCCTATTATACTCTGTATTGGTTTTTTTCAGTTTTTTGTCAGATTATCATGCTATATTTTCATGTTATATTTAATATTGTTTCCCAGGTCTCCCTGGAAAGAGAACGACAACATGATCAAACACATGTTCAAAACCAGCTTGAAAAATTAGACCTTCTGGAACAGGAGTATAACAAGCTTACCACAATGCAGGCCCTTGCAGAAGTCAGTGAAAATTTCTTCCTCACCAGTGCATAATATTGGTTCTTTTGTAAAATTGGTCATTTTATGATACTAGATATTTTATAGGAAAAAAGTGACCTTATAGCAAAGAAACACATAGGAGGTTTTTTTTTTTTTAAGGAAGAAACATAAATTTGGAGAGAAAGTTCACATTTCACAATAGTAGTGTACCTAAGGAAAGAGTTCTTTTTGAAAATATTGACAGATGAAATGTTCTTCAGTATCCTTAAGTCTTGTATCACTTTAAGTTTTTCTCTGAACTAATTTTACTTTTAATTGATTGATTTGGGAAGTACTTAATACCACTGAGACTGTAAGGTTCCAGATCCAACTTCATGTAGCCTATAGGCCTTCATACGGAGGCTGTGTTCTTTGGCCATGGATTTCGCTCGTAATTCTGTTAAGTCTTAAGGCAGAGTCATGGATGCTGGCAAGCCCAGAGCCATTACTAGGGTGAACTCACGGGCTTATATTTACCATGCTAAAATTTTACACTTCCCTATGTTGCTTATATTAAAATTTAACAAAAACGCATTGAAACTCTCTTCACTATTACCACTTTTAATATTTTTATCACTAGAAAAAAATGCAAGAGTTGGAAGCAAAACTCCGTCAGGAAGAACAAGAAAGGAAACGAATGCAAGCTAAGGCAGCCCAGGTAAGTTGAAATGTAAGCAGATAGGCTCCTCACATTTCCTGCTATTCTTTATGTATAAATAGATGTAGATGTGCACTGCTTTGATTATTTATATTTCAGAATGGTCCAGTATATAAATTTGCAGACTTAGCTTCATGTGAAAAATTTAAACTTTTTTATAGGCAGATAGTAAAAGCTGAGCAATTCTTTAGGGTTTTTCCAGTTGTGGACTTTGAGCCAGCTTTTTTTTTTAATCAATAGACCAAAAAATACCAGAATCTATACATATAATCATATAAAACTTTACAATCGTATAAAACTTCACATCAGTCACCATTGGAAATGTTTGAAAGCCTCATTCAGTAATCCCATCTTATAAGAGCTTCTCTTCTTTGGTGCCTCCAGACACCAGGTCAGTAGTGAAGGTAGTGGGCTGCCCAATAGTTGGTGACCTGTACTAATTCACTAAAGCCACCATATGAGGAAAATGAACTGTGCTCATTCCTAGCCCTGGATTTTTATCCCATGCCGTGGTCACCAGGTGGGATAGGTGAAGCAGTGTGATGATCGGAATTTTTCTCAAAAACTCAGACAATTTTGTTTCATAGGTTTGAAAACCACCGTTCAAGACAACACACACACGTACATATGTATGTAATTATATTTTTTAAGGAAAGGTTGAAAACAGCAGCCCTTTTTGAAATCCTTAGTAGTTGCCTATGGAATTTCTACTGTATTAAATTGCTGCAGTTCCCTGGTGGCTCAGAGGTTAAAGCGTCTTCCTGAAATGCGGGAGACCTGGGTTCAATCCCTGGGTTGGGAAGATCTCCTGGAGAAGACAATGGCACCCCACTGCAGTACTCTTGCCTGGAGAACCCCATGGATGGAGGAGCCTGGTAGGCTGCAGTCCATGGGGTCACAAAGAGTCGGACACCACTGAGCGACTTCACTTTCACTTTCATTTTCACTGTATTAAATTAATGTAGTTACTAAGCTTCTAGATGGAGAAGGCAATGGCACCCCACTCCAGTACTCTTGCCTGGAAAATCCCATGGATGGAGGAGCCTGGTAGGCTGCAGTCCATGGGGTCGCTAAGGGTCGGATACGACTGAGCGACTTCACCTTCACTTTTCACTTTCATGCATTGGAGAAGGAAATGGCAACCCACTCCAGTATTCTTGCCTGGAGAATCCCAGGGACGGCGGAGCCTGGTGGGCTGCCGTCTATGGGGTCGCATAGAGTCAGACACGACTGAAGTGACTTAGCAGCAGCAAGCTTCTAGAGAAAAGGGCTTAATTACATTCTCTGACATACCTTCCAGTTCCTTTGGACATAGATTTCCAGTTCCTTTTTCTTACATTAAGCGTATGAGCTTTTAAAAGAGGAAGATTGTACTTTGTTGTCCAGCTGCTTTGTGTCTAGCACTGTTGTACATGCCGTGTATGAAAAGAAGAAAATACTGAAACGTTGGTTGAGTTAGAAATATTGGCTTTAACTTGTTAGATAAAATTTAGAGACCAACCTCAAATAAAGAACTAAAAGGAGCCAGGCTAAGTCAGAGGACAAATTATAGGACAGTACTTCAAGATAAAATGAGAGCGTGGTATTGATTTAAAATCGTGGACACATGTTCACAGATTGACTCAAGGCATAGTTACATAGCTATGACCAGACACAGTTACACAGCTGTGATGTGTTTTTTAATCTGTACTGTATGACAGTGCTGTAGGTTTTGTGTAGGCCTTTACGTGGCATTGAGTCATAACTTTTATTTCTTCAATATTAACTTTAGGCTCTCATGTTTTTCCTAGTTGCAGACTGGTCTAGAAGTAAATAGACTTATCTATGAAGATAAGGCAACTTCATGTGTTCCCAATACAAAAAGAATTAAAAAAAAGAAGTCAAAACCACCAGAAAAGGTATGAAAAAAGAACCATAAGGTACTGTTTATTGCTAGGCATAGTTTATGTGAAAGTACTCATAAACCATGTGGTCCGTCAGTCTTGGATGAGTAAAATCTGTTTCATTCTAAGTTTCTTCACTGGGAAAATGGGGATAAGTAATACCTTCTAAATTTTAACCCTAACAGTGAGATGATGAATATGAAAACATTTTAGAACTACGTAGCACTGCACAAATATTAGTTATTATTCAGTATTGCATTAATTACCCTTTGCTCTTGAAAGTTTGTGTGTGTGTATACGTATGTACGTGCATATAGACACACAGAGAATTTCTCTACTGACACTAACTGCTGTTTTGTCAGGTACTATTTTTTTTCTTTCTTAGCCTTTCCTTGGGGTAAGATGTGTGTTGAAAAGTATTATGAGGAGCACTGGCCGTAATGCCAGTAGAGATAAAACAAGCAGGAGCCCAACAGTTATGTGAAGTTGCAGGTTAGTCTTATATAGGCAGCTCTTACCGTCATATGAGTAAAAGTTCTTTCCTTTTTTCTCTTCCATGCAGAAGGGTTCTAGGAACTATTTTGCTGTACAGCCACATTATCGATTATGCTTGGGTGATATGCCATTTGTAGCTGGAAAGGTGAGTTGGTTGAACTCTGAATTTTTTTGTACAACTTAGATCTTTGAATTAAATCCACTCATTTGCCTGTATACCTATAAATGGTGAAAACTTATTCTGCTTTTTTACCAAGGGATCCTAGTGTTGTAAGAAGGAGATGGAAGAAAGTTTTATAGGACTGGGGAACAGGGGGAAGGCTCGGTGGGACACTTTAAAGCAGGTGGAGTGTATGTGGAAGGAAGTAATGAACAAAAGCAGAGACCCTGGTTTGGTGAAGGTATGGTTATGGATAGGAAAGGAAATGGGAAACTGTATATTTGTAGCACCAGAATTTTCATATCAGCTCTGTTGATTTGTATTTAGGTATAGATTGAAGACATTTAAGTGAAAAGAAGTCACGTCCTCTTTGTCTTCATATGCTTATTGCTTAAGGATTGATTCTCGGAGAAGCAGCCACACATAGACTTGAATCTTAAGTTCCTTTAGTGCTTAAAAATGTGGGGATGGTAATTTTGTCAAATAGCAGCAAGTACTGGATGATTTCTAAGAAGTGCTTAACATTGTATTAGTTTATACCACTTTTTTCATTAATGTTTGTGTTGCTGGCTGTTTCAATACCTTGAATACCGAACTCTAGATAGTGAGTTTCAGAGGCTTGAGGAATACATTTTATTTATTTACTTTAACCCACAGTAAATTCTCAGTGAAAGCTTGGGGAAGGAACAATTTCCTAGCTTTTCCACTTGTCCTTTATAGATGTGCGTGGCACAAATCATTCCTTAAAAATTTTGCCATTGGCTGTCCTTTACCCTAAATTTATTAACCTCTTCTTGGATTGCAGATACCTTTTGACCTACGTTTTTTCTTGTCATCTGTTGCTCCTAACCATGGTTCTGCTTTGCTATAGAATCTCTGAGTTGGGCTGGAAACAGTTTCTTAAAGGATGACCAGCTGTATCAGAATCATTGACTGTGCATTTGAAAAAGCAGATTATGAAGCCTCACCACAATTCTACTAAATCAGAATTGTTTAGGTGTGGGGCCTAGAAAGTATATTTAATTGGTGCCCAGTCTCAGTCTGATGTTCAGTTATATTTGGAACCCATTTAATAACAGTTCCCCGTCCAATGTTTTCATTATGTAAACATTCAGCATAATGGTCCTAGACTCTGTCCAAACACACTACTGATGAAACCTCATTATACCTCAGACAGCCCTTCACGTTTCTATAAGGCTTTACTTGGAAATGCTTCAGTTCAGTTCAGTCGCTCAGTCGTGTCTGACTCTTTGCGACCCCGTGAATCGCAGCACGCCAGGCCTCCCTGTCCATCACCAACTCCCGGAGTTCACTCAGACTCACGTCCATCGGGTCAGTGATGCCATCCAGCCATCTCATCCTCTGTCGTCCCCTTCTCCTCCTGCCCCCAATCCCTCCCAGCATCAGAGTCTTTTCCAATGAGTCAACTCTTCGCATGAGGTGGCCAAAGTACTTGACTAGATGGACCTTTGTTGGCAAAGGGTGAATCAATTCCTATAGTGTGCTTCATTTAATTAAAAATTCTGTGTAAAAAAATCAATTCCACAAATATAGGACCTAGAAAGGCTGATGCTAAGACTAAGTAAAAGACCTGAGTAAAAGTCAACTTTAGTTGACTCTGGAATTAACGAGTGAAAGGGATGTTAGGCTTCCCTGTAACATGAATTAGATACTAGGCTGAATTCCTAGACCTCCAGAACATGACACTCTATTCTGTGCTGGTCACAAATTGAGAGGCCTATATTCAGTTTAGGAAGCAATGGAGTGAAGTGGTTAAGGAACTCACAAAGCACATCTTATCATGAATCGCTGAAGAAAAACATTTAGTAACCTAGAAGAAGGTAAGAATAAAAATAAAGCTATCTTCAAAAGTTCATCATCATCTATATGTATCCCTGAGAGCAGAAAAAACCCCACTGAGTAGAATTTACAACAATAGATTTCATGTCACTAAGACGGTTACTCCTTAGGAAAAAAGTTATGTCCAACCTAGATAGCATGTTGAAAAGCAGAGACATTACTTTGCCAACAAAGGTCCGTCTAGTCAAGGCTACGGTTTTTCCAGTGGTCATGTATGGATGTGACAATTGGACTATGAAGAAAGCTGAGCACCAAAGAACTGATGCTTTTGAACTGTGGTGTTGGAGAAGACTCTAGAGAGTCCCTTGGACTGCAAGGAGATCCAAACAGTCCATCCTAAAGGAGATCAGTCCTGGGTGTTCATTGGAAGGATTGATGCTAAAGCTAAGGCTCCAATACTTTGGCCACCTCATGCGAAGAGTTGACTCATTGGAAAAGACTCTGATGCTGGGAGGGATTGGGGGCAGGAGGAGAAGGGGACGACAGAGGATGAGATGGCTGGATGGCATCACGGACTCGATGGACGTGAGTTTGAGTGAACTCCGGGAGTTGGTGATGGACAGGGAGGCCTGGCATGCGTGATTCATGGGGTCGCAAAGAGTCAGACACGACTGAGCGACTGAACTGAACTGAACTGAACCCATGTTAGATTAGTTCAGTTTTCTGTTGTATTTGTATTATCCCCAAATTTAATTTGCTTATCTTTGGTAATTCCCATTGACGTCATTAATAGATTGAACAGGGCAGGTTCAAAGATAGGGTTTTCAACCCAAAGTCGTCTTTTTTTCAACTTTTTAAATTTTAATTGGAGGCTAATTACTTTACAGTATTGTAGTGGTTTTGCCATACCTTTGACATAATCAGCCATGGGTGTACATGTGTCCCTCATCCCAGACCCCCCTCCCTCCCCATCCCGTCCCTCTGGGTCGTCCCAGTGCACTGGCTTTGCAAGCCCCATTTGTTGCGTTGAACTTGGACTGGCGATCTCTTTCACAAATGGTAATACACACGTTTCAGTGCTGTTCTCTGAAATCATCCCACCCTTGGCTTCTCCCACAGAGCCACTATAACAGTGTTGTGATAGTTTCAGGTGCCCTGAGGCCTCTACAAGTTATAATTTGTGCTTTTTGTGAAATATTAGTCAAACAGCTAAGAATGTGCTATCAATTTGAGTATATCCCAAACTGTCTAGTGTGAAGGCCAGTTATTTTTATTTATACATTGTCATAAACTAATACACTTGTAAAATGCAATAAAAGTTAATTGCTAGAAAAAAATGAAATTTAAGACAAATACAAGTTACAGTTTTTTCATTTCTAAATTCAGTAGACATAAAATTATCTTAAGGAGGGTGAGAAAAGTAACAAAAAAGAATTTCAAAATTCTTTAAGCTTTTCTACTTCATCTTTCCATGTGAATTTTAGACTAAACTTCTCTACCAAAAATATGTCGTGCTTGGATTTTGATAGGAATGTATTAGTTAGGGAGAATTGACATCCTTGTTGATAGCCGTGAGAATGGTGTATCTCTTATTTATTTAGATCATTGATTTCTTTCATCAGGCCTTTCAACATATTAGTCCCATACCAGTTTTGTTAGATTTGTATTCAATTTTTTTTAGCAGTTGTGAATTGTGTTGAGTTTCAACTTGTTTCTACATGATCATTAGTAGTATGTTTGGGCTTTGTATGTTTATCTTACATTCTGTGACCTTGCTGAATTCACTTATTAGTCCTAGGAATTTTTTTTTTATCATTATTAAGCTTTTCTATGGCCTCACTGACTCCATGGACACGAGTTTGAGTAAACTCCGGGAGTTGGTGATGGGCAGGGAGGCCTGGCGTGCTGCATCCATGGGGTCTCAAAGAGTCGGACATGACTGAGCGACTGAACTGACTGAATTGAAGCTTTTCTTTGTAAAAAATCATGTCATATGTAAATAAGGATAGTTTATTTCTTCCTTTCTAATTTGTGTACCTTTTTACTTCTCTCTTGTGTTACTGCACGGGCTAGGATTTCCTGTATCATGCTGTAAGTAACAGTGATGAGAATGGACATCCTTGCCTTTTTCTGGTCTTCAGGGGAAAGCATTCAGTTTTTCACCAATAAGTATATTAGGTTTAAGCTCTTTGTCTATGCTCTTCATCAACTTGAGGAAATTTCTCTCTCTTCCTAGTTTGCTAAAAGTTTATACCCTTAATGGGTATTGGAGTTTTTCACATGCTTTTTTTCAAGTGATAATGGTTATGTGGTTTTTCTTTCTCACCTTATTGATATGCTGGATTACATGGATTCATTTTCACATACTGAAGTATCATTGCATCCCTAGAATAAACCCCACTTGGATGTTGTATATGCATCTTTGTATATTATATACACAGTCAGTCATGTCCAACTCTTTGTGACCCCATCAATAGTAGCCCGCCAGGCTCCTCTGTCCATGGAATTCTCTTGGCAATAATACTACAGTGGGTACCCATGCCCTCCTCCAGAGAATCTTCCCAACCCAGGGATTGAACCCAGGTCTCCTGCATTGCAGGCAGATTCTTTACCACCTGAGCCACCAGGAAAGCTAATACCAATTTAAGTGTTTAATTTAATTACTAAATTCGATTTGCTACCTAACCATAAAAACTAGGGTAAACAAAGCATCTGTTTAACTTAGCAGAGTGGTTTGCAAATCTGGCTGATCAGAATCAATTGGCAAATTTTAAATGTACATTTCTAAGCCTTGACCCTGAACTGATTGAGTAGGGAGTGCTGCCCAGGAATCTGCATTTTAAACAGTCTGTCTAGCTGATGCTTATGGAGCCAAGTTGGCCCAACTGTCTGTTTATACATTGAAATTGCACATTGAGACAGTTGTTTAGTGTTCAAAAACAAAAATGTTTTGAGAGGGCTGCCAGGTTTTTCCTGCTGTTTATATGACAGACATGAACTTAGTGCTTCCTACTAGAGGACAGCGAAATAAATATGGTAACAGTCTCTATCACCTGGAAGTACTTACACTATTTAATAGATGAAATAGACATGCAAATGCAGTTAACAATCTATTGTGATAAATGCTGTGATAGAGATACATGCCATAGGTCATCTGAGACTAGACCAATGAATGAACTGGAGGTTTTAAGAAAGTCTTTACAAAGCATATAAGGAACTGTGTACTTTTCTTTTTATTGGCACATGAAAGAAATGGCATGTGCAAGTACAGTTTACTGAAAGAGTGCAGAGCAGGTAGGAGACACTGGGACATAAGGCTGAGGTGTCGAAGTTGCAGCTTAGTGTCCACAGGGCCTTGATTTCTATGCGAGGAGTTTGTACATTTAGAGTCAGCGGGCCTAAGATCAGATTGTGTTAAATAGGAGAACATGACCAGAATAATATTTTAGGAGGACAACTGATAGCACTGTGGAGTTAAGAGACAGGGAACAGGAGGACAGACAGTTGGGATGTTCTTCCATAACTGACAGAGGTGGGCACTAAGCCACATGCGTGACAGTAGGGTGGAGTGTAAGAGGCAGACTGGAAATGCACTTGTAATGTTGGAAGTTTGTATCATAGGGGTTTTGTGGGAAAGGAAAGAGTCTTTTTACCCAGGTTAGGGGGTAAAAACATTTTTCCAGAAGATGTGGCTTCAATTACTTCTCTTTTCTTCAGTCCACCAGCCCCAGCCATGCAGTGGTAGCCAATGTTCAGCATGTCTTGCATCTAATGAAGCAACACAGCAAAGTCTTGTGCAACGATCGCGTAGTCAGCAGTATCCCTTTGGCAAAACAAGTGTCTTCACGAACTGGGAAGAGCAAGAAGTCAGCAACACCTCCCTCCTCTAGCAGTGTTAATGAAGAGCTGTCTGAAGTCCTACAGACTTTACAAGATGAATTTGGGCAAATGAGCTTGTGAGTTTCACTGTTTCCTTTTTTTTTTTTTTTTTTTTTTAAATTTCATTTAATTCTAAAACCTCATTTTAACTTCTTGGTGACTTTAATAATTCTATCATATTTAAATACTTCAAGAAATATTTACTGAACACAATCATTTTACCAATCACTCAACAAGTTACTAGGACTTTAACAAATAACAGCTCTTCTGGGCAAAGTGTCTCCCTTTTCTATTACTGTTAAATGTTTTGAAGACCAGAAGTTTAGTTAAGTTTATCTAAATGTAACTGATAAGTTAGGAAGTGAGTGAAGGACAAGAATCCTTCTCTGGGCTTTCCTTTTCTACATTATGTAATGCTCTGTGGGGGAGATAGATAATTAGTGCTTTAAACTTTTTCCTTTGCCTCTGGTACCCTTTTTGGACTTCTTTACTATCATTAATAATAAGGAAATTTGCTCTATTTAAAAAAAATGAGTCACGTTTTAATGGGCAAAGCAGGGATCCCATGGTGAGGGAGATGTAGTGGACTTAGCCGTGTAACATAGGAAACGAAGCCCTCTTCTGTGTTTTATATAGTGATCACCAGCAGCTTGCAAAACTTATCCAAGAATCACCAACTGTTGAACTGAAAGACAACTTAGAGTGTGAACTGGAGGCGTTAGTGGGAAGGATGGAGGCAAAAGCCAATCAGATAACTAAAGTTCGAAAATATCAAGCCCAGGTAACTGTTTTCCTTTACTCATTTCTAATGATTAAAAAACAAGAATAAAACAGAACAAAAAACCCTTTCCTTCAAGTATATTGATGACATTGTATCATAGATAGTTATAAGAAATATTTCCTTATTGTAGATATTTACTAATTCAGTTCATTAGTTATTAAGAACTGGTGTTAAGCAGGCTAGGAAGACACTGTCTTGTAGTCTCTTGGAGTAGATTTTATCATCTGAAATACATCTTCCAAGTACTGAATATATTTAATGTTCTTACATGAAAGAGATTTCTCTATCTGTGTTTGGCTGCACTGGGTCTTCACTGCTTTTGGCGGGTTGTGGTGCGTGGGCTTCTCGTGGTGGTGGCTTCTCTTTGGCAGAGCACAGGCTCTACCCGTGGGCTCCAGTGGTTGCAGCACGTGGGCTCAGTGATGACGGCGTGCAGGCTCAGAAGCTGTGGTACACGGGCTTAGTTGCCCCGAGACATGTGGAAGCTTCCAGGAAGCAGGGATTGAACCTGTGTTCCCTGCACTGGGAGGCAGATTCTTAACCACCGGACTACCAGGGTTAATGTTTTCTGTACATTAAATTTACCTTTTTCTAATTAAACACCAGCAGCAATTTATTTTAGCCAACAGCTAAAGTAAAAATAAAGCTCCCTCTTTGAAATTAAATTATTCTAAAAGATAATAAAATTAAAAAATCCTTTTCATAGTACTAATACATAACCATTACATTCCATCTATCCAGAACATGCTTCTCTCTGCTCAGACTAGTTTCAAGAATGCCTTTCTCTTCCTCATTTATTTAAAATCCTTCTTGTCTTCCATTACCCGTGTGGGAGTTTTTGCCTCCTCCTTGACTTCCCCCAAACCTTCTTGCTTCTCACACACCCTGTCCTGCCTTTGGCAGCGTTATCCTAACTTCTGGTGTAGCACCAGAATTGATTTCTCCTCTTGTTTTGATGTCACTATACACTAGTACAATAGGTTTTTGAAGGCTTTAAAAAAAACCCAGGGGAAAAAATATATATATATGCGTTTTAGTTAGCATGAGAGTTAAAAATACCAGTTTTTGCAAGCATATGTTTTTATTAATCTTTCCTTTTTCTTTCTGGCCTTGGTTTTTTGGTATAGCTGGAGAAGCAAAAGTTGGAGAAGCAGAAGAAGGAATTAAAAGCCACCAGAAAGACTCTTGATGAGGAAGGAAACAGCAGCAGCCGTTCTACAACCACAGGGACCACAAATAAGAAGGACTTTGCCAAACCGAGACCTGGAGAAAAAAGCAGGAAAAATCTTCAGTTATTGAAAGATATGCAATCCATACAGAATTCATTACAAAGCAATAGTTTGTGTTGGGATTACTGACTGGTACCAGGTCATAAATTTTATTCACATAATCTGTACCTCATCAATCAGATATTGACTTTCCAGGTCTCATGTTGGAATTACTTAATAGCAGGCATTTAGGGACCCACACTTCATTACATAGGCTTCTTGTGCCACACATCACAACTAAATGGTAGCCATCTAAACAGAAACGGGGGGTAGTTTTAAAGGCCAAGAAGCCACACATACTCTGTTTCTTTGTTTGAGATGAATTTGCTGTACTGAGATATTGCACTTTGTAAACAAATTACCAATTTTTTACTTGTGGGTGTGATTTTTTTAAATAGTTCTATTATATAAGTAAAATTAGGTTTAAATTATCAAAGTATGAGGCTATCCCATAGGCAGTGTTTGTTTGAAAAGTCTCATTTTTAAATCTTCCCTGGCATGAATCGCCTGCTTTTACTTTTCAATACAACCATTAAATATGCTCCATTTTGACTACTGATGGAGGTTTTCTATATTTAAATATTTATACATATTTAAGAGGATTGCTTTATTTTGCTTTTTGACATTACAGATATTGGTCAGTATTAAATACACTTGCATTGATGTTAATTCACCATTAAAATTTTTAAAGATGCATTCATTTTAAATCAGTTAAATGTGAAAATCACAAAAGCATTTTTAAAACTATAAACAAATTGTTAATGACGTAAATGAGGTTTTCAAATGAAGAGAGAAAGGGAGGTGTTGTAAAGTATATACATATGTATTTTTAGATAATACCTGTTTGTAATCATGCTATTCATTTCAAGGCATTATGGTTTTTAATCTTAAAATCCCTGATTATTTAATTTTGTGTACAGTATGAGTGCAATATTAACTGTACACATGTAATTGTCATTGTTAATAATGTGAATCATAGTTTTGAATAGTTCAAGACATGTTAACTTTATAAATTTGCCACTGAAATCAATAAAGCAGCTTTTTTAAGGAAACACTGAAATTTTCCTTAGCAGCCTGTTAATAAAGGCTTTATTTGTTGTAATCTCTCAAAAAAAATACATTTTTAAATAGAACATTAACCTCTTATGAGAAACAGTAAGGATATATGGTATTTAATACATAATTTGCCTTTTTCATGCTTACACAGAAACCAGATCCAACAAAACTGAACTGTCTCACAGTATATAAGACACTCTTTATTGTTGTTAAGTCTCTCAGTCACGTCTGACTCTCTGCAACCCCATGAACTGCAGCACGCCACGCTTCCCTGTCCTTCACTATCTCCCGAGTTTCCTCAAACTCACGTGCATCGAGTCAGTGATGCCATCCAACATCTCATCCTCTGTCGTCCCCTTCTTCTCCCGCCTTCAGTCTTTCCCAGCATCAGGGTCTTTTCCAATGAGTCAGTTCTTCACATCAGGTGGCCAAAGTATTGGAGTTTCAGCTTCAGCATCAGACCTGCCAATAAATATTCAGGACTGATCTCCTTTAGGATGGACTGGTTGGATCTCCTTGCAGTCCAAGGGACTCTCAAGAGTCTTCTCCATCACCACAGTTCAAAAGCATCAGTTCTTCGGCACTCAGCTTTCTTTATAGTTCAACTCTCACATCCATACATGACTACTGGAAAACCCCTAGTTTTGACTAGACGGACCTTTGTCAGCAAAATAATGTCTCTGCTTTTCAATATGCTGTCTAGGTTGGTCATAACTTTACTTCCAAGGAGCAAGCGTCTTTTAATTTCATGGTTGCAGATTTTGGAGCCCAAGAAAATAAAATCTGTCACTGTTTCCATTATTTCCCCATCTATTTGCTATGAAGAGATGGAACCAGATGCCATGATCTTCGTTTTTTGAATGTTGAGTTTGTAGCCAGCTTTTTCACTCGCCTCTTTCACTCTCATCAAGAGGCTTTTTAGTTCCTCTTCACTTTCTGCCATAAGGGTGGTGTCACCTGCATATCTGAGGTTATTGATACTTTTCCAGCAATCTTGATTCCAGCTTGTGCTTCTTCCTCCAGCCCAGTGTTTCTCATGATGTACTTTGCAAGTAAGTTAAATAAGCAGGGTGACAATATACAGCCTTAATGTACTCCTTTCCCAATTTAGTGCTAGTGAACACATTGAGTAGATATTAAAGAGATTCCTTTTTGCCTGGGGTTGAAATGGAGTTCTAGGATTTTGTCTAGACTAGCAGCATGAAATGCAGTGGCTGTGGTCACTAAGCGTATTAGGCCTTTTACTGCATTGACGATGCGTTCTGGGACAGTGGTGGGTGGGGTGTGCAGTGCTGTGGTGGTGCAGAGGGAGGCGGGGCGGGGCAGAGAAGGGAGTGGTGAAGCAAGGATCATTTCCTGGGGAAGGCAATGACTCCTCACCCACACAACAGCAATGGCCTTGAGGGAGAACAGTTTCAGGTCCACAGGATAACGAAACAGGCAAGGATGCAGGAATCTGCACTTTACGTAGGAGAATTGGGACCAGTTGAGTAGTACTTGTACATAAAAGTTGAGTTTATGCCAGTGAGAATAGAAGGGTAAGCAGACAAGTGCCAGGAGACTCAGGAGCTTTGACTTAACCACACAAGTTTGTCTGTAAATTTCATATCCCTAATCATAAAGGAAAAAGTAGACCTGTGCAACCAATAGTCAGATAAACATAGTATAACTGTAGATATAAAAGTGCTAAGACTGCTCTCCCCAGCTTCCAAACACACCCCAGTGGATTATCTTTTAGTTCTGTCAGGAACACCTTTATTACAAGTGTGTTTGAACACATGCATTACAGAATGGGTATCACTTGCATGCACTGAAATAATACTGCTGAATACAGCATCAAGTAGCTTTGTTGGAAACAATCTTTATTATGTCTTCCTAAATACTTAACTACATGCATTTCAAAATGGGTGTCACTTCCAATCCCTGAAATGACACTGCTGGAACACAGCTTGTAAGTAGCTTTGTTAAAAACATCTTTATTGTAAGGTTTTCAAATAGAACAAATTTGACATGTAATGTACAAATTCAAGGTGTATAGTGTGTTACTTTGATACATTTATATATTGTAATATGATTGCCACTGTAGTACCATTTATCACATTATATAACTATAGTTCAATATTGTTGTCTGCACTCATTATATTGTGCTTTCTCTCTATGGGTTATTTACTACTTGTTGCAAGTTTGTACCCTTAACATCAATTTTGTCCATCTCCTGCTAACCACTATTTTACTGATTTTTATAAGTTTGATGTTTTTAGAGTCAACATATGAGACCATACAGTGTCCTTCTCTGACTTAGCGTAATGTGCTCAGGGCTCCTCCATGTTGCAAATGACTGGAATCCTTTCTCAAGGCTGAATAATATTCTGTGTGTATATATCCATTATTTGTATCCATTCACTCACCGATGGATTTAGGTTGCTTCCATATCTTGGCTGCTGTGAATAATGCTGCAGTAAACATGGGAATAATGCATTATTTTCTTTGAAATCCTATTTTCACTTACTTTGGTTCCTTACCTGGAAGTATGAGATCTATTTTTAATTTTTTGATGAACCTCTGTATTTTACATAACAGTTGGACCAGTTTACATTCCCATCAACTGTGTACAGTTAACCCTTGAACAGTATGTCTGCACCCACAAATCCAACTTCAGATCATGTCATACTGTAGTATCTAACTATTGAAAAACATCCGAGTGGACCTGCACAGTTCACCCCTCTTAACTGGCAACTGTATAAGGGTTCCCTTTTCTCCACAGCCTCACCAGACAGCACCTGTTACGTATCTTCTTGATGATAACCATTCTAACAGGTATGGTTGGTACCTCACTGTGGTTTTTATTTCCATTTCCCTGCAGGTTAGGCATGCTGAACACCTTTTCATGTACCCATGGACTACTCTGATGTCCTCTTTGGAAAAATGTCCATTTAGTTCTGTCCATTTTTCATTTGGATTTTTTTGTTACTAAGTTGCATTTTTGTTTAAATATATTTTGGATATTAACCTCTTATTTAATACAGTAAGTCCCCTACGTATGAACCAGTTCCATTCCAAGAGCACATTCGTAGGTCCAGTTTGTAAGTACAACAAAGTTAGCCTAGGTACCCAACTCACACAGTTGGTTATACACCACTGCTTTTATGCTTGCTTCTGTGCATCCTGGGCTTGAAATAAAGTACTGTACACTATGGTAGTGTACAGCAAAGTGCACAAACGCACAACCACTTGTAGAGGATGCAGGCACGATTATGTACGCCAAGACACCTGAACTTACGTGATTGGCCCTGTGAAGGCCTGTTTGTGTCTTTGAGAGTCCCAGCTTGAAGGTTTGTTATAGTGGGACTTACTCTGGGGTGTAAAAATTTTCTCCCTTTCACTAGCCTATTTTTTTCACCCTTTCTCTTGCTGTGCAGAAGCTTCTGAGTTTGATGTAGTCTCCCTTCTTTTCTGCTTCTGTTGTTTGTGCTTTTAGCATCATGTCCAAAAAATATCATTGCCAAGACCAATATTGTGCATCTTCCCTTCTAGAAGTTTTATGGCATCAGGTCTTAGGTTTAAGGCTTTGATTCATTTCAAGTTAATTATTTTAATGTATGATTTATGTTAATATATTCAAAGCAGGCCTTCTTTGATTACATTTCAAAAATTGCCCCTCATTGCCTTATTAATATCACATTAGGCTGTTTTATTCACAACACCACTATTTAAGTTTTGTGAATGGCGTTAGGTAGGCATCTGATTTGGGATTCCCTGCTAGTTCAGCTGAAGAATCCACCTGCAATGCAGGAGACCCCAGTTTGATTCCTGGGTCAGAAAGTTCCCTTGGAGAACAGATAGGTTATCCACTTGAGTATTCTTGGGCTTCCCTGGTGGCTCAGAAGGTAAAGAATCTTCTGCAATGCAGGAGTTCGATCCCTGGGTTGGGAAGATTGCCTGGAGGAAGGCATGGCAATCCACTGCAGTATTCTTGCCTGGAGAATCCCCATAGACGGCAGAGCCTGGTGGGCTACAGTCCACAGGGTGGCAAAAAGCCAGACACGACTAAGCACAGCACAGGCATCCAATTTGGTTTGTTCTGCATGTGTTTCTCCAGTATCCCAGAACTTTATTGAAGAGACTACCTTTCCCCACTGGGTGTTCTGGCTCCCTCATCAAATGTTCGTTGACTGGGGGCCTCCCTGGTGACTCAGATGGCAGAGAATCTGCCTGCAATGCAGGAGACCAAAGTTCAATCCCTGGGTCAGGAAGATCCCCTGGGGAAGGAAATGGCAACCCACTCCAGTATTGTTGCCTGGAGAGTTCCATGGACACAGGAGCCTGGCAGGCGACAGCCCATGGGGGTCACAAAGAGGTGGACATGACTAAGCTACCAACACTTTGCCTTTTCTCTCAGTGGGATTTAATTCTGGTCTTTCTAGTCCAGTGGTCAGTGTGTCTATTTCTTGTGCCAGTAACATACTGTTTTTATTACTGTGGTTTTGTATTAATAGTATAGTTTGAAATCTGAAAACATGATTCCCACAGCTTAGTTCTTTTTACCCAGGATTGTTTTGGCTATTTGGGGTTTTGTTTTGTGGTTCCACAAAAATTTTTGGATTGTTTCTTCTGTGTCTGTAAAGAATGCCTTTGGTATTTTCATGGGAACTGCATTCAATCTATAGATAGCTTTGAGCAGTAACAGTCATCTTAACGATTTTAATTCTTCGATTCTATGGGCATAGGATGTGTTTCCATTTGTGTCCTCTTTGATTTCCTTCAACAAAGTCTTGTAGTTTTCATTGTACAGATCTTTCACTTTCCTAGCTTAAACTTTTCCTCAACAGTTTACTGCTTTTAATGCTATTTTGAGTGGGACAGTTTTCAGTACTTCATCATTATTGTAAAGGAATACAACTGACTTCTGCATGATATAACTTTATTGAAAATGTTGATTAGTTCCAATAGTTTTTTGGTTGACACCACAATTATATCCGTATAAAATCAAATCATCAGCAAATAGAGAAGTTTACTCTTTCCTTCCTGATTTTGGATGCCTTTTCTCTGTCTTGCCTAGCTGCTCTAACTAGGAATTCCAATACTATAATGAACAAGAGTGGTGAGAGTGGGCCTCACTGTCTTCTTGATCTTAGAGGGAAAACTTTCAGCATTTCTCCATTGATAGCTGTTGGTTTGGGGCATACAGCCTTTACTGAGATATATTCTTTTTTTACCCAATCTGTTAAAGGTTCTTATCATGAAAGGATGTTGTATTTTGTCATGGAAGATGTTTATCTTTTTTTGCATCTACTGAAATGGTCATGTAGCTTTTCTTTCACTTTACTGACATGATATATTACATTTATTGATTTGCATATGTTAAGCCATCCTTACATACTAGGGATCAGTCCCATTTGGTCATGGTATATAATCCTTTTTATGTGTTCTTGAATTTGGTTTGCTAAGAGGATTTCTGTATCTATATTCAGCAGAGATACGAGTCTAATTTTTTTGTATCCTCATCTGGTTTTGGTATCAATGTACTTGTAGATAAGTGCAATTGTTCCCTCCTCCTCAGTATTTGCAAGAGGAAGATTGTATTGATTCTTTATATGACTGCTAGAATTCACCAAGGAAGCCATCTGGCTCTGCAGCTTTCTGTGTTGTGGCATTTTTGATTTTTTGATTACTGATTCAATCTCTTTACTAACTACTGGTCTGTCATGGAGATTCTCCTCAGAAACCCAGGGTGTTGCTGAAGAGCAGTGGGACCCTCCAACTGCAGCCCCAGAGCTGGGCAGACTTGTACTCGCCCCTTTCACTTTGCCCCTCCTCTGCTGGGCAGGTCGGCGCTGCCGCTGCAGCCAGTGTCACCACAAATCTCCGGCTCCCGGGCCTCCTCTGGGGGTTCATCCAGCCAGTTTCAGATACGCAGATGGAGGAATCTCAGGTGTCCTGGTGTGCTGTGCAGAGGCACTTCTGTCCGGTTATGCATGTCTGATTCGTTACAAGTAAAAGGGAGAGAAAAGGAAGCACTTGTGCCATCATGATGCTGACGTCTTCACTACAGGGTTATCTTACAGGCACTGCATTTCGGAGACTCCCGCAAAGGTAAGTGAGGGAAATCGCAAAATGGATGGAGAACGGATTTAGAAAGTATTTGGAGTAGAAAACGTAGCTTTAATATTAACGGACTGGTCACGTCAATACTGTTATAAACATTCTTGTAACAAATTTCAGGCAATGACCAAATCATCATGGTACCACTTTTGCTTACTGTTGTTCAGTCGCTCAGTTGTGTCCGACTCTTTGCAACTCCATGGCCTGCAGCGCGCCAGGCCTCCCTGTCCTTCACCATCTCCTGGAGTTTCCTCAAACTCATGTCCATTGAGTCAGTGATGCCATCCAACCATCTCATCCTCTGTCACCCACTTCTCCTGCCTTCAATCTTTCCCAGCATCAGGGTCTTTTCCAATAAGTCAGTTCTTCGCATCAGGTGGCCAACGTATTGGAGCTTCAGCTTTAGCATCAGTCCTTCCAATGAATATCCAGGGTTGATTTCCTTTAGGATTGACTGGTTTGATCTCCTTGAGTCCATGGGACTCTCAAGTCTTCTCCAACACCACAGTCCAAAAGCATCAGTTCTTTGGTGCTCAGCCTTCTTTATGGTTCAACTCTCAAATCCACACATAACTACTGGAAAAACCTTAGCTCTGACTATACAAACCTTCATTGGAAAAGTGATGTCTCTGCTTTTTAGTATGCTGTTTAGGTTTGCCATAGCTTTTTCTTACAAGGAACAAGCATCTTTTAATTTCATGGCTGCAGTCACCATCTGCAGTGATTCTGGAGCCCAAGAAAATAAAGTCTGTCACTGTCTGTGCATCTATTTGCCATGAAGTGATGGGACCAGATGCCATGATCATAGTATTCTAAATGTTGAGTTTTAAGCCAGCTTTTTCACTCTCCTCTTTCACTTTCATCAAGAGGCTCTTTAGTTCTTTGTTTTCTGCCATTAGGGTGGTGTCATCTGCACATCTGAGGTTATTGATATTTCTCCCAAAAATCTTGATAGAACTTGAGCTTCATCCAGCCTGGCATTTCCCATGATGTACTCCAAATGTGAGTTAAATAAGCAGGGTGGCAATACACAGCCTTGACATACTCCTTTCCCAATTTGGAACCAGTCCGTTGTTCCATGTCCAATACTAACTGTTGCTCCTTGACCGGCATACAGGTTTCTCAGGAGGCAGTAAGGTGGTCTGGTATTCCCATCTCTTGAAGAATCTTCCAGTTTGTTGTCATCCACCCAGTCAAAGGCTTTAGTGTAGTCAATAAAGCAGAAGTAGATGTGTTTTTTTGGAATTTCTTTGTTTTCTATGATCCAATGGATGCTGGCAATTTGATCTCTGGTTCCTCTGCCTTTTCTAAATCCAGCTTGTACATCTGGAGTTCTAGGGTCACATACTATTGCAGCCTAGCTTAAAGAATTTTAAGCATTACCTTACTGGCATGTGAAATGAGTGCACTTGGGCAGTAGTTTGAACATTCTTTGGCACTGCCCTTCTTTGGGATGGAATGAAAACTGAACTTTTCCAGTCCTGTGGCCACTGCTGAATTTTCCAGATTTGCTCACAGACTGAGTGCAGCACTTTCACAACATCATCTCTTAGGATTTTAAAGAGCTCAGCTAGAATTCTATCTCCTCCACTACCTTTGTTTGTAGTAATGCTTCCTAAGGCCCACTTGACTTCACACTCCAGGGTGTCTGGCTCTAGTTGAGTGATGACACCATTGTGGTTATCCTGGTCATTAAGACCTTTTTTGTATAGTTTTTCTGTATATTTTTGCTATCTGTTTTTAAAATTTTCTGCTTCTGTTAGGTCCATATTATTTCTGTCCTTTATTGCTAATATTGGATATATTAATAACAGAAATTATACTTACTCATTGCAAAATCAAGAGCAGGGCATAGGTTCAGTCTACTGAGTTAACGAGTAAAAAAATGCTATTTTTGAGTATTATTTATCAGTTCAAATTTTACATATCTTTTTTTTGGCTGCAGCATGTAGGATCTTAGTTCCCCAGTCAGGGTGGAACCTATGCCCCCTGCAGTGGAAGTGCAGAGTTCTAATCCCTGGACTTACCAGGGAATTCCCTGTCAGTTCAAATTGAACATTTCTCTTAAAGCAGCTGCTATGAAACACCCTTTCCTCAAAAAAAAAAAAAAATTTCTGCAAATGCAACTTAAGACAATTTAGAACAAGGACAAAGTTTAAAAGTCAGTTGAAATTTTCTTTTAATTAAAGACCCAAGGGACAAGAAGCTCCTTTGTGTTACAGTATATAACATATGGCTCTTATACAGAGTAAAACAGACACCAGGGAGTTGAGTGTTTATACCAGCGCTAGACTCTTCCTGTAGCAGGCAAAAAGTGAGGCAGGATTCCCTTTACTGGCATGGAGATTGTAATATATCTTTACATGCAATAAGTTCTTTGGTAGACTTAATCATTTGGTGGAATTACAGAATTTGCAAAGGAAAGTAGCAGTAAAATATTTCATGTAAAATTTGAGCACAGTACTTCTCATCATATGCTCTTTATACAGACTTCATAAAAACGTCAATCCTACTAAACTTTTAAATAGAGCCTCAAAACTCAACAATTAACTTCTGTCTTCAAACACATACAAAAAAGTAAATAAGATAAAGTAGGGCAGATAATGAGTTTTCAAAATACGTTTCATGATGTTTTCAGTAACTGATCTGAAGGATGTGGAACTCTCTGAAATCCTGGACGGCTGCCACTCTCTGCCCTGCAGTCTCCTCCCAAGCACATCTGTAAGGCATCGTTTTGGAATAGCTACCTAATATATCTTAAATTAAGCACATAAATAATGACGGCAATAATTTTGAACTACTACTACACTATAGTATCCTCAATATCATATACCCTATTACATATGAAGAACATGGGTTTTGAATGGTAAAAGTAAATTACTTACTACAAAAAAGACAAACCCATGGTGTTGAGAAAGGAGCATTAACCCATCTTGATTTATCTACATGGGGCCCAGTATGCCCAAGTCCACGGAATGTCAGGATTGGTTGGAAGACTGATGCTCCACCTTCTGTGCAATGAGCGCTCTTCCGCCAAGAAGTGTTGTTCTCAAGTAGTTTGTGTTTTGATTTTAGCAGACACCAAAACTTCTGAGACAGTATTTTCCTTTGAAAATCAGAAACTTGTTCCCACTGTGGAGCCAGGATTCAAGCATTTTAATATTCTTTGGGCGACTTAGAAGATTAGTGTTGTAATCATGTAATTACACGTGAGGTTATTTCCCTTAAACCACCTGCACCGCTACAGTTCTGAACTCATCCTAGAGAGATCTGAAATAAATAAAGTGACTGAAGTTCTCTCCCAGACGGGTTCTATGTTCAGAAGCCCTCCTCCTCATGAAGCTGCCACTGTCATCAGAGTTCACGGCGACCGCGCCCCATCGAGCGGCGCATCACACGACCGTCTGCACAGGCGTGACGCACTGCGCCGGGGAGCCGGCTCTCTCTGACGATGAGGTTGATCGGTTGGAAATCTCTCTCTGTAGCTCCTCTACTTTCTTCTGAAGCTCTGCCCGTTTAGCAAGAAGTTCTTTATATCTGTTGTGAATGGGCTCCTACGAGAGCAATACCATAAAGTTACTTAACTAAGCAATCCGGAACAAACCCGAAGTCAAATCATTCTGGTATTTAGCTTCGTCCCTAAATGTCCAGTGTGTCCTTTCAGCTATGCGACCACGCCCACCTTTCCCGAACAGCAGTGAAAACCAACTTCAACAACTCCACTGACCCGCAGCTCTTTCACTGGCCTCCCTGGTCTCCCCAGGTGTTTCTTTCCACAGAACACCCTGAAACTGGTGCTTGGCCAAATGCAACAAATAATTAAGTAACGACATAATCTAAAAGCCAATACTTAAAGATTTCCTGTCATTTAGTTGCAGACTTTTAGTCCTTTAAACAGTTCTAGGCAGCAAATATTCTGTAACGTTTTAAAAAATGGCTTTTAACTCCCCTAAAGCATTTTCCCCAACCTCTACAAGTTATCCGGCCCAGCATCCTCATTTAACGGAGGAGAGAAGATGAGAATGAGCAGGAGTGACCTGTGCAAGGCCAAAAAGCCAGTCACAACAGAGCCAGGGCACCACTCATCCCTACCGCAGTGCTTCTTCCACTATCCCACCGTGACTGTTAACAGGAAAAAATGGAAATTTTAAATATGCACAGATAACTTTTCTAGCCACTGTATAGGGGACAAAAGTAATTCATACAACCGCCTGGATAAAACCTCTCACTGGATATTGCAGGGCATATACCTGGGGCTTCATCCGGGGGTTCCACCTTACATAATATCCCACCCAGAGCTCTAGGTGGCGCATGCTGGCTACTGGGTAAAGGACGTGATTGGAATAGCTCCCGTAGAGGGGATTAGTGAAGTCCTCCAGCTGGCTATTTATGTAAGACCACAGCGACACAGTCCTCCTGGGAAGATTCTATAAGAAGGAAAAATAGGTTAAGGTTCTCCACTACACAAGCTAATGGTACTTTAGATGAAATTTGTCAAAAGGCATTTGGGATCATTTAAACTGTTTTAGAGGGACAGAACTCAGACACTTTGGCAACAGCACCACTTCGATTAAAATTAGAGAGCAGTGGAAAACAGTGCAGCTCCCCAAAAAGGTAAACAGAGTTACCATAGCAGCAATTCCACCCTTTAGATACATCCAAGACGAGTGAAAACACATGCACAAGCAACCCTGTGCACAATGGTGAGAGCGGCCATCGGGCACAACGACCGAAACGTAGAAGCAATCCGAGTCCATCACCGGTAGACGGATGCAATGCGACAACGGTACAACGGGGTGTCATTCAGTAATAAAAAGGAACTGAAACAATGATGATAAAAACAAACTGAACCTGGAAAACAGTATGCTAATTGAAAGAAGCCAGACACAAAGGCCACATCCCAAGCGATTCCACTTCTATGAAACGTCCGGAAGAGGCAAACCAACAGAGATTACGGAGTCTGCTAGGGTCTGAGAGGAGACGGGAATGGGCAGGTAGTAACTACTAACAGGCATGGGGTTTCTTCCCAATGTTCTGAAATTAATGGTGGTGATGACTATACAACTCTAGATATGCTGAAAATCACTAAATTATATGCTTTGAAAGTGAATGTTATGGAATGCAAATTATAGCTCAGTTTTAAAAACATTTTTTTTTTAAGATATAGTAAATCCTACTTGAGGCTCTCAAAAACTAAAAGTATCTTTGGAAGTTATCCACTGATTATCTAACATTCAATAAATTCTTGATTGGCTTGTGTGCATAGAAATATTTACTGAAGATGTAAGGGTGATTTTAAAAATTTAGCATCTATCTTCAAGGAACTTCTAGTCCAGGAAGCACTTACTAATGGCCATTATCGCAGTGTTTTGTATGGTTTATTTTATTTAATCCTCACAACAGTAAGCACTAGTAAGTACATAAGTTAAGTACTATTATCCCTACTTTACAGAAGCTGAAATTAACTTGCTCAACTTCACACAGTAAGTGAAAGATCTAAGATTTGAACCCAGGCAGCCTAGCTCCAGACCAAGCATTCTTTGCCACTAGGCTTTACAGAAAAGCATGAAAAACCTATTTGAGAGTCACATTTTTTAAGAATGGAAATTGAAGCAGCGGGAGACACTAATCAAGATAATTTAGAACTTCATACATAAGGCAGATGTGTTCTGAGGAACACAGAAGTAAAACTTGAAACGTAATCGTTCTACATTTCTTATAAATACCAACCACTGAAAAGTGGTATCCCTCGGCAAGTGGGGTAAGAAATTTAACTTTCTCCTTAATATCTTCTCAGTGTTTGAATGTTTTATGCTATTATTTTACAATTAAAAAAAAACTAAAATGGTTCATATGTATGAGAATGTATTTGGGAATTGAGCTGTGCGTTCATTCAAATGTGT